>NC_081180.1:106855732-107155732 GCF_029867415.1 Vicia villosa | reverse complement strand
TTGCATTCTTTTGTTATGGTGATGGATTTGTGTGTGCACATATATTATATAACATGTGGTTTGTGATGTGAAAATCTGCTGATACTGAAGAGTAGCTCGTGATTGAGGTAGCTAAGGAGATTTCCCTCTTTGTGCGTATGTCTAGTCAGTGTCTTCTCTAATACGTAACACTGGGTTTTTTTTTTGCGTTTGTCTTAATTATGTTTGGAGTGAACTTATGTATAACTCCATCCGTTGGATGATTTTTGTGATTGATGTTAATTTTGGATTGTTATTGTTATAACTCATGTTGGAGAGTTAGAATTAATTATTGTTGATGTTTTCCGCTGCTAATAAAATTTATAAAGTTCAAACATGAGAAATATGTTATTTATGTTTTAAATGTGTTACGTATTGTATTGCATGTGTATGTTGGTAAACGAAGGTGACATTCTAAATGTTTAAATTGGTTATTGTAGCAACCTGCCCTAAAAATTAAGATATCTAGAGTCGCCACCTATTCTACCAGGGCGAATAGGAAACCCTACGCAGTTAAGAGATTCGGGGTAAGATTATTACAATCAGGTCGAGGGAAGGTGTTAGGCACCCTCAACCCTTTCCTAAGGTTTTAAGTCTAAAGTACAGTCTTATGGCTAAATATTCAGGTTTAATAGCTAAGGAAATGAAAAGGGCGAAAAGTGAGATTTGAACTGAATGGAGGTTTTAGAGAAGGGGACTCGCCTTGTTGCCAAGTGCCTACGTACCTCCTTATGGAGGATCAGAGTCTACGTAGTTCGGGCACAGGGTTGTACGCCTTAGAATTTGATATGATATGGTTTTGAAGGTATTTTGAGTTACCTTATCATAGATTTGAAAATGCGAAGTTCGCAAGGTATTTTGAATTCCCTTATCGTAGATTTGAAAATCGCAGTATTGAAGAGATGAAATTTGAGTGTTTTAAATGGCATACAACCCTGTTTTAATATGTTACCGTTAGTTGCGATGATCAATAGGTTTGATCACCATAGTTAACGGGTTAGTAAAGAATTGCTGGCAATTCTAATCGATTGACTCGATTATCACTTTGAGCAAATGGAGGTATTTTAATTATTGATTTATTTGATTGTTACCCCTCATAATCAATAGATTTGATTATGAATAATAACGAATTTTTAAGGAGGAAATGCTAATCATCGTAACCAATAGCTTTGGTTAAAATCATTTAGCAAAATAAGTTTATTTTGAATGTATATTAATTAATTAAATAATTAATTGATTATTAACCATCGCGACCGATTGATTTGGTCGAAACGAATAATAAATTGACCTTAATACCTTTGGTTTAGTGGCCAATGGGATTGGGCAAACCCTAACGCATTATAAACTTTTCTAGGGTTGTTGTGATTTTTATAATTAAATAAATTAGTCGATAATAATAATCGGGGAAATAGTCCTACTATTAATTATATCTAATTATATTATTAATATGATTTTAAAACCAAATTATATATATAATAAAAATAATCAAAACCAATTATAGTTATATAAATAAATAATAAATAACTTAAAGGATTAATTCTAACAATTTAAAAAGAAATAAATAAATAAAAACAATAAAGAGAAACCTGGTTATGATCCGGTGTAGTAAGTTCTTGGGGATCTATGGTGATCCTTCAGCCTTTGATGCCTTGGATATGGATTGATATGAATCGTATGGCCCAGATTAAAGGATCATCGTGGGCGTGCGTGGGATCGCACGCATTGGATTTGCAAGCACCTATTAACAAGTGAATAATGCAAAAATAATTGTCCGAGACAAGTCTCAAACCGTCTCTCTCACGCATGGGATCCAAGCCAATATCCATTGAAGCACGCTAATCTTGCTGTTAAAAATACGTTTGCAAATTATAATTTATGAAAAAATCAAACGAACCAGGATTCAAAACGTGAAGCGCGCGGACACTGTTCCTCGTCGTCTTCCTCGTTTTTCTTCCATTCTGCAGATTACATACTCGCATACCATGGCAAATAAATGTAAAAGAAATACATAGTTCGATTGGAAATTGCATTACGAACATGATTATGGCTTTAGTTTGGTCTAATTTTACTTATTTTGAAGAACCCCAATTTGGAGCTTTGAACCCTAACAATGGTTGTTCTTTCAAATGGAAACCAAAATCCAATTAACTGTGCAGAAAGCTTCGGCACATCAATGTAAACCAGTATATATGATTAAATTCAATTGAATTTACACAAATATGTGAAATCGAGATTAAGAGAACGAGTGACTAAACCGTGGTCGTCTGTCGTGTTTCTGGGCGTGGGAACGACTTATGAGCGTCCAGAATAAGTCAGAGAAGATCTAGGATCATGTTGGAATACTTTGTTTGGCTTGAATTGGTCAAAACCTCCCACTGCGAATTCTTGAGTGTCACGGTTTTTTCCATGGTTGTGCATAGTTCTTGAAGCCGCGAAAAATCCCCTTCTGCATCCCAATACCCTTTCTACTTATAGGGGACCAATTAGGTTTACAAAAACCATATCAAATCTTCATAATTTCCATGATTATAGCTCGATTTAGAGATGATATTGAAACTTCCTTTTTTAGTCCCCCATTAACAAAATCAAACTTTAACCCACACGATTTCTTTCTAAAAAAAAAAACAGCCTTTTAGCTTCTAGGAAGATTCTTTATATTTTTATGATTTATATTAATTATTTCATTTTTATGATTTATTTATTATCTAAGTGAATAAAAATTCAAATAAATATTAATAAAATCCTAAAAATAAAATTATGGATGTCAAAGCCTCTCTTAAGGTCATGGGCATATTTAGAATCCAAATGATAGGCCCATTAGTCAAGGAAACCAAAATTACCTAATTAAGGTTTTGTGTATTTCATTAAAATCGACCAACTTCAACCATGCGTATCTCTCTCAATTTTAACCCTATGGAGGTGTTCTTGACCAATTTAGAAAGCTTAGAGTGTCCTCTAAATGATCCTTTTGGTTTCATCTCAATTGGTGCTTCCATTCTTAAGTTACAAGCTTTGACCCAAAAGGTGTTTTTGTTGACCTTTTTGGAGGACCTATAATCTCTTGTACCATATCTCCCAAATGATGCATTTCTGGACTTGGCTTGTGAGAGACAAAGTTGTAGAGAATCAAATTTCCTTCAAAATAGGCTTTGAGTGAGAAATTTCTGATACTCCATGAGGAAGTTATGGCCAGTCAAAGTTGAGTTGACTTTTCCCTATAAAAAACCCTAATTTGAACCTTTTGAATTTATTCATTTCTGAGTTTTCATTAATGGGTCATGATCAATCTTTGATCAAATGATGGATATAACCTCAAATTCTTGATGTTTACCATAAATCTCGAAGTTTGACTGTATTTTGACTATAGTTGACTTTTAGGTCAACATAGTCGATTATTGATCGTCTGAGCCATTGAGTGAGCAATCCTTGGAATAGAAGCTTGACTTTTGACATGGAGATGCCTCGAGACATATGAGACACCTTGAGGTTCATTTGAGACCTTAGAGATTCAAACTCCTTTGATAAAATGCGAACCCTAGTTCTGAATAGGAGAGAGTGCTTTTTTGAGAAAATCCTTGAGCCTTGAGTTATTGAAGATAAAATGAGGAGGGCAAATTTTGGGGTATGACAGCTGCCCCTGTTCAATCTTCTTAAACCTGAAGAGTCAGATAGGCACGTCTGTCTGTCGTGATCTAAAGGTAGAAGATGATTGAACACTGAATTGCCTTGAAATTTGCATTTGTTGAGAAAGAGTTTCGTGGTAGATGGGCTTAAAGATGCCATCCAAGGTAGATACCCCTTTCTTTTTGAGTGTGACGCATGTGCTTTCGAAAGGGACCACTGTGTTTTTATTGTAGCACGGCCTAAAAAGGCAACCCGAGATTTATGCAATGTTATCATGCATGCGATGTATGATGCAGTGAACTTCTCAAAATAAATGAGAGCGATGTATGTATATGCATTATGTATGAATGAGATACGCAATTGATTGATGCATGACTGTTAGTTATGTTAGTTGAAGTACGTTAGTAAGTTTGGAAAATAAAACCTTATTTGTTATTGATGAAATTTTGAAGAAGATCACTGCCGAGGGACTAACGTGATAAACCCACTTGAAGAACCCTTTGAAAAACCTTGTACTCAGGGAAAATAAATCCCTATTTGTTGCCGGACATGATATTAATTAGCAAGAAGATTTGAAGGAGATCACTGCCAAGGGACTGACGTGATGAATAAACCCAGCTAGCAATAGCGAGGGTTCGCCGTTTGCTGTGTGGAAGATAGTTAGCTTGCTATAGCGCTAGCAAGCTTTTGTAGTTTGTAGGTAACCCACTTACTATAGTTCTAGTAAGTCGTCGCGGTTGGTATACCCACTCACTATCGTAGTTTCAGTAAGTTTATCGTAGATGGTGTGGCCCACTTACCATAGCTCTGGTAAGTCGTCGCGGTTGGCCACACCTACTTACTATCGTAGTTGGAGTAAGCTTATCGTAGATGGTAGGGCCCACTTACTATAGTTCTAGTAAGTCGTCGCGGTCGTCTGTACCTGCTTACTATCGTAGTTTCAGCAAGTTTATCATAGATGGTGTGACCCACTTACTATAGTTCTAGTAAGTCGTCGCAGTTAGCCATACCTGCTTACTATCGTAGTTTTGATTAATCCCCAAAAGGATCACTTGCTATAGCTCTAGCAAGCTCACCTGCACCGATGGGACCCACTTGCCCCGGTTCGGACAAGTTTACCTGCAGGGAAGATGGTTTGCCTGTATGAAAAAAAATTCACTTACTTGGAGACTCACAACTCGAGGGTCAGAAAAAATAGTATGTCAAATATTCACGACTCGAGGGTCGAAAAGAAAACGATATGTTTAGAAACTCACGACTCGAGGGTTGGATATTCACGACTCGAGGGTCGGAAAACTAACCAATCACAACACGAGGGTTGGAAAATCACGACTCGAGGGTCGGAAAACACACCTATCACAACACGGGGGCTGGAAACTCACGAATCGAGGGTCGGAAAACAAACCTATCACAACACGAGGGTTGGAAACTGGGCTTTTTGTAGTATGTGAATGCGCTAGATGATATGTATATGCTAATGCGTATGTATATGTTTATGAGTGAAATGAACAGCAAGGTTGCTATCATCGGTAAGGTTACCGAGATATATCAATCAGGTGATAGGGATAAACGAACAGTAAGGTTACCGTCATCGGTAAGGTTACCGGGATACGTCAATCAGGTGATTGGAAAAAAACAAACAATAAGGTTACTGTCATCGGTAAGGTTACCGGGATACGTCAATCAGGTGATTGGAAATAAACAAACAATAAGGTTACTGTCATCGGTAAGGTTACCGGGAAGTAGGTGGACAATGTGGTTTAGCACCAGAGTAATTACTTGGATGTTTTGATGTATAGGATAATGCTTATGCTCATGCATATGTTGATTGATGTGACGAGTGTAATTGAAATAATGTCTTCTGTAAGACTACCTGAAAAGGTTTCCGGAATGGATATGAACATTTGTCTTAAAGAAGACTCCCTGAAAAGGTTCTTAGAAAAGGATAAGGAATGTCTTAAAGAAGACTACCTGGAAAGGCTGAAAGATGTCTTAAAAGACTACCTAAAAAGGTTCTTGGAAAGGGCAATGAATGTCTTAGAAAATACTGCCTAGAAAGGTTCTTAGAATGTCTTAAAGAAGACTACCTGAAGAGGTTCATGAAAAGGATGACAATTTGTCTTAAAGAAGACTACCTAGAAAGGTTCCTGGAAATAACGATGACTGTCTTAGAGAAGACTACCTAGAAAGGTTCTTAGAAAAATAATTTCTTAAAGAAGACCACCTAAAAAGGTTCTTGGAAATGACGATGATTGTCTTAGAGAAGACTACCTAGAAAGGTTCTTAGAAAAAGAATGTCTTAAAGCAGATTACCTAAAATGGTGTGGTGTGATGTATCGACCAATGTATGTAATGCATGACTTATATGTATTTGCATGATGCTCCAATGATAGGTTATTGATTCGAGGTTGTAACGTATGAAGATGCCTTTTCCTTTTGTTGTACGTCTTATGGATTTGATACCCATTGCCCCAATATTTTCGTGGTAAAAGATGCTTATGATCACCAAGTCATGAGGGAAGTGCCCCGGGAAATAATCTTGTCATATGCTTCGATTTTTAGATGAAAGGGTACGTCCTTGATTTCCAGGATGTGGAGGGTTATCCATGGTGTTCTATCCTTTTAAATTTCTCCCATGTTCGACATGCCCCTGATTGTTATTGCTTCGAGATGTAACCCAAGTCGATTGAATCTTAAGAAGAATGCCCCTAGTAAATAGGCTCTTTGATTGTATGCCCCTGTAATCCTTAAGGTTTTTCCCCTGTTTAGGAAAACCCTCTGGCGTGGTTTCCCATTCAAGAGTCTTTATCAGAAATGACCGCCTTTGGTCAAACCAATTTCGAGATCTTCTTGAGTGCTAAGTGTTTGTTCGTAGATGACGTTGTACCCTTCGAGAAGTAACCCCAATGCAATGTGTATGCAAGTTTTGGAATCTAAGTCCGTTATGAATTAGGATTAGATGGTTAGAAATGAATGCTTGAAGAAGCGTAGTGGTTAGAAATAGTTTTAACAAACCTAGGAGTCAGTATAACAAAATCCTGCTTAATATGCTTTCGTAGTTAACCTTGCCTCAATTAGGACTTTTGAATGTTGTAACTTGGTGTCATACCCTAATTTTGACCTCCCCTGAGATGTCATACTTTCAGGCTTTTCATCAGAATCAAAACAGATACTCAGAACAGTCACTTGTTCATCCGGTGCTTAATCGAGGATGTTCAGAAATAAAAAAAAGCTCAGGCAAAGGATCAATCAATAAAAGGATTAGTCTCTAATACAATCATAGGACCCAAAAAGCTTCATTCTATTCAACTATGATTGATTAGACACCCAATCATCTGGACTCAGGTTTGCTTAGTTCACCAATCTAGGGTTTTGAGCCTATCAGGGACTGTAATCAGGGATCACATTTGGGAAACCCTAAAAAGCTCCAGGACATCTATCAATTGGTTCAAATATCTTAAATTGGTTCATATGACATTATCCATTGGGCATTACACTTCAACTCAAGATCTACAGTCATCAATTTCATCAAGTCGACAATTAGGGTTTTTAACCTAATTCACCTGGACAGTTGACTTTTAATCAGGACATGGATCCAAAAATCAAAACATGGTTCAAGAACTTCTATTACCTCAATATAATCCATTCACATCACTCATTTGAGGAGGGGAACTTGATTCATCACAAAAGTCCAAAATTTCACTTCATCTGAAAAAGTCAACTGTGCAGGATCACCTTTGACTTTTAGGGTTTTTAGTCAAACCATGACTTTTGAGGATCAATATCATCAATATATGATTATTAAAGTCATTTGACCAAAGAAATTCAAGAAAATTCATCAAGGATCAAAAAGTGAGGAATTAGGGTTTTTGAGGGCATTATGGGAACTCAAAATTTCACCTACACAACTAAAAAAACTTCCAACATGAAAGTTGTATATCTTGCAAAATAAAACAACATCTTACAATGCAAATTTTTTCAAGAAATCAATCATTTAAGAGATTTGGGATTTGGAAGTTATAGGCCTTAAAAACTTAGAAATTTTTCTAAGTATTTTAGACCTAGTTTTCTTCCAACTTTGGGCTCATTTTTCACAATTTTCCCAAATGATTATGAAGAAACCCCAAAATAATGAATTGAAGTAGATGTTTAGGGCTTTCCAAATTGTGCTCAACCTCCTCCAAATTCATTTTGAGCTATGAGTTATGCTTGTTCAAAGTTGGCCTCATGGAGTAAAATTATAGGTCATGTACAATTTGAAACTTTGCAATTTTGTGCAAATGGCTTCACTAAATGATGTTACACGACCCATAATACATCTGGAAGCATACCATACATCCATTTTCATCATTGCATAAGGATTGAAGAATATTCCCAAAAACAAAGGCATGTGATTATGTAATGATTACATTTGGGAATTTATGGCAAATGGATGAATCACCAAAGGAATCTCTTCCCAACCAATTAGAGCTAACTTCTGCATCAGAATTGTCCCCTAAGATCAAGCAAAACTGATGGCTAGGGAGTGGTATCAAAGAGCTCATCATTGCACTTGGAATATTCTTTGAATTCCTTCATGACCAGGAAACCAAACTTACTTCACTAAGCAAGCTCGCTATATCCAATTGCTCTGCATCATTTGCCTATAAATAGAAGAGCCTTCATTAGTAATAAGCACACCAAAGCAACTCAATTCCTTGCTTTCTCCTTCTCTCTCATGCTTATGGTTTTTCAAAGCTCTTTGGCAAGAAGAATCGATTTCTTCAAACTAGAGCTCTTCTTTGGAAAGTAAGCATTCTAACGTCTCAAGGAGGTTCATCAGAGGTGATCCAAGCACCTGGATCACTTCTGTAAGTGGAGGAACACCATAGCCACTTTCATTTTGAAGCTCGAGCAGTTGGAGGCCTGTAGCATAATTCAAGAGGTGTCAAGCAAGTCCAAGCATCCAAACATGTTCCTTAGGATGCAGTGAAGCTATTCAGATGGTCGCAGCATATCTGTAAGCGCAAAATCACTACTTTCCATTCTCACTTGGAGCTCAAATAGAAGGGGTGGGTAGAACAATACTAAAGCATTCAAGGTACAATAAGTATTCAGTTAGCATCACTGAGTCCCAAGGAAGCTTTTAGGATCATTCAGACAAGCCCAGATGTTCTCTATCATCCTCACGACCTCCACTTTCAGAGGTATTTTTTCAGACTCTAACCCACTTATTCAAGTACTCTTTCTTATATATCTCGATACCAGTTTGTTCAGCATCATCAGAGGATTGAAAACCCTCTATCATCATTCATTTATTCATCTTGCTCGTCATTTAATTTTAAATTTAGGGTTCATATGTTCTTCGTGTTTTCTAAGAAATTAGATAGTTGTAGTTAATATAAATAGATATTAGTTACATATCTGGATTCGTGAGGAAATTTGGAACAAAATTCATGTTTACACCATCACGTTTGGTTGAGAAACCAGAGAGTTAGAAATTCAAATTGTTTCGAGCTCAAGGAAGAACACGACCATGGTGCGCGTGAAATTTGAATCTCCTGGGATGTTTTAAAATATAATTAAATACGTGTGTATGAATAACAAACTGAGCGCGCAACTCAGTTGGTCAAGTTTTGTGGTGTGATCATAAGGGAGTGTGTTCGAACCTTGCTAGGGCCAAAAGCCAATTTTTTACCACTTTTCTTCTTTAATTTCTTCACAATTTCAACCATTTATTTAACCTATCAAACTAATTCATTTTAACTTCATTTTTCACACACTTGTCAATTAATATATATATTTTATGATTAAACAAAAAAAAACACAAAAAAATTATTTATTTCATGTATTTTTATTAGGTTAAAAATGGTGTGTTTTAAGTATTTTAAAATATATTTTAATACATGCTTTCCTTGAAATTTCAAAACCTAATCCCTCATAAATACTTTAGTGATAAAATCCTAATCATTTAGGTCTTAATTAGGTATAGATCTTATCTTTACCTTGTTTAGGTTGACTTGTGTCAAAAATTCAAAACTGTTTTCAAACTTCAAATTAAACAGACGATCGAGGTTTTCAGACAACAGAACCTTGCATCTTCTCTTTTCAACTGTTTTTTCATAAACAGTAAATCAATTTTAGTGGGCCTCTAATAGAGTGTAAGACCCAACACCTTTTTCTTTTCATAGTTTGTTTTCAAAAACTGTATTTACAAAATCTTCTTTCTGTTTTCAAAACATTCTTCTGGTATTTGAAGGGCATTATTCCCGGTGAAACTCTTCAGATACCTATGTGACCTATGTCCATCTTCACTTCTTCTGTTTTTAAAAACCCTTAACTGTTTATCATAAATATTCAACTGTTATCAATAAAATTGCTAGTAAGGCTTTGTACATACTTCTTCAAAGGCCTCCACTCCATCCAGGTTAGGCTTTATAGCTTTCCATTTACAGTCTTTGTTTAAATTACTGTCAAATATAAACTGTTTATATATTAGGACTACGTCTGAGTGTAAACCTTAGGACAGTTAAACTATATATATATATATTATAGGAATATGGCCTAGGATTGAGAATGTCTTCCCGGTGAAGGCTCTTTCCTAATTAGAGATCTTTAGTTCAAACCCTCAAGATGAATTATTCCCCGTGAAACATCTTGAAAAAGCCTTAGAACAAAAAAAATAGGACACTTCCACCCAAGAGGAATTATTCCCGGTGAAACCTCTTACCCATTTTCTTAGAGCCAAAATAAGTTCAAAACCACATAGCTTTCTCTTGTGCTATAACAAGGACCCTCGATGACCCTCGATTAGCCTCCTCTTGGGCTTTGTACAAGGACCCACAGGCTTCTTAAAAGAATTTCCAGCTTCCTCTTGAGCTTGTATACAGGACCCATCAGGTTTCTTATAAACATAGGAACAGGTCTTTAGTCACCTTTTAGCCTATCCTGGTGAGTTTCTTCCTTTCTTTAAACCAGACATTAAACAAGCCAAGATTGCCTCAATCTCAGCATTGAGCACACCTTTTGGAATGAGAGACATGGACAGTCTCTGTCACCCTTATCTTCCTTAATCTTCCTTAGCAGAGTCTAGGATCCATATTTGTCTATCCTCAGTCAGTGTCAGCCTTAATCTTGGGCTTTAAACAAGAAGTCTCAATTAGATAATCTTTCTATCATCATTCATAAATCCCTGGAAAGGGTTAGCCTCCAAAAATTGAACTTTCAAAAGACAAACTCTCCAGCAGAGTAAAATCTTTGGAAAGGGTTAGCTTCCAAAAACTCAACTTTTAAAAGATAATTTCCCCAGCTGAGTAAAATCCCCGGAAAGGGTTAGCCTCCAATCTCAGTCCATAAAATATATATTCCCTCAATAAAACGTTCGCCACAACCTTGGGCTTTGTACAAGGCAGAAAAGAGTGTTTTTTTCCAACATATGTATATATATATATATATATATATATATATATATATATATATTCCCCAATTAAGAGTCAGCCTCAATTCTGGGCTTTATACAGAACACAAAAACTTCTTAGTTTAAGTCAATCCCCAGTAGAGTTATCTCCCGGGATCAATAAAATAATAAATCAATAAAAGCCTCAAGCTTGGGCGTCATACAAGCCAGCTAAAAAATCAAATCTTTTATACAGTAGATAGACATAGCTTATCTCTATAGAGAGATCTTTCTCCTATCTCACCACATTCAAACAAACAAACATTTCAATTTCAATTTCAATTTAAAACATTCTCCCATTTAGGACTTTGAAAGGCATGCTCTGAGGAAAACAAACCTAGACTTGTACACTTTCCCTAATTTGGATGAGAATCCTTCTTTCATTCAAGAGGCATGTTGGCTGTCATACTTGATCAACCAAGTAGACTCCCTCTCTTAATGAAATGATTTTAGCTTTTCTGTCACTTAAAAAATGTTTGTGGTGGAATAGTAGAAATACCTCTCTGTAAAGATGATTTCATGTCTCTTTACTGTAAACAGAGATTTAATTCAAGCTTCAACCTTGAGCTTCAAGCAAGGCACCAAAAATCATTAATTTCCCTAATTAGTTCTTCGAACTACAAAAAGCTATGACTTCCATTAGGGATATGTAGGCATGAGGTTCACAAGGATTCTCAGCGAGCTAACAAAATACCAAAAATAGTCAGTCAGTCTGTCTTTTTCAAATCAATTCAATTCATTCTCCTAACACAAAGGAGAAACTTTCCCAATAATCAGCAACAAACACAAACACATAGACACAGAGAAGGTTCACGTAGAGTATTACGGATATGTAGGGTGCTTAAACTCTTCCCTATGTATAACCGACCCCCCGGACTCCAGAATTTCTAGTCTAGGTGAATCCCCGCACTTAGCAAACTCCTAGGGTTTATTTGAGATCTTTTTCCCCTCTCCTACTCGTTAGGATAATTAAAAAGTTCGTGTGATATCGTAGGAAGAACTGAAACAAAATTCATCCCGCCCCGAGCGCATTCTCCTTCCAAATTCCGCGTGAAGGGTCTAGCGTGCCGTCCTCCCAAGTGAAACGGGGAGGTAAAAAAAACGACACCACACTTGGCCTGGTTCGTGGTTTAAGTAACAACGGATATAAGGCTCAAAGTTTATTTAGCCTACCCCTTTCTCCTTGATGTTCTCCAAACCTAAAATTCGTTTATTCCAATGAATGTGCTTTATGTGTAAGAGAATCATTTCAATTTTGATGTTGAGCGGAAGCATTAGTGAAGATTCAAGCACCGATGAAAAATGTTGTAGAGATCCAAGCATTGACAGGAAGCTTTGATGATTTAGCAGTCACAAGTTTATCCTTCGTTTTTTTGCCTTTGTTTTTGTCCCTTATTTTTGCATGAGCCAATTCCTTTGAGTTTGGTCCATCGAGATGTCCTAATTTTTTCCTAAGTCACTTTGTTTTCTTTCATGGAATTTTCCATTTTGACTTAGCGGGCGCTTTCCTCCTTTTTTGTTTTGTATGCTCCTTTTGAAGTATTGATCCTTGGATATTGAATGTTGTGGCTGCCATGTTGATTTTGATTTGTAAGCTTCGACTTTGATACGTCCTCGATCTTGAATGATGTATTGAGGAGGAAGATATTGTAAATTTTATCTCCATTGCTTCCTCAATCTTGGATGAATGCGAGGCAGAAGATATGCTTGGCCCTTTGCTTGATCCTTATGCTTGAACCTTGCTTGGATTGACTGATTCTCTTGACAACCAAAATACACCATTGAATTAATTGAAATCTACCCTGCCCCTGGTTGAAATCAAGGTTTATTTGAAAAGTAGAAACAAAATCCAACTCCTGGCTCGAGGGAGTGACGAGGGATTAACATCCTTATATCTCCACTGTTTGGGAATTGAAACAATGCCTGTACATTCTCGGTTTAGTCTTACCTTGAAAGCATATGTTTAGCTGGACTTAGTTATTTGTATTCGTCATTCTCCCTTAAGTTTGTTAATAATTGGGAGTGATAATTTGAAATGGAAGGTTGCAGTAATGCAAGAGCGAAGCGAACGAATTGATTTCAAAACATGCATGATTATTTTATTGAATTCCTATTCGAAAGGTACAACGTTTTACATCAAATAACACTTTGTGATCTTAGAAGTTACAACTTGAAATGATAAACCTATTGATCCTAGGGACAATCTCTTTTGCAAATCCGATGACCTTGTTTTACTCCTTAGTTCATGGACTTGTAGAAGTAAAGGGTAATCTCGAACTTTCCTTGGGCACGTCAAACCTGTTGGGAATAAATCGTTAGCGGTGAGTTTTCGTCGTATCGGAACTTCATGAGTTTCCTTTGACTGAACCTCTTTTGCCTTTTTTCTAAGGATAGTTTCACACCATTCGTAACCTTCAGAGTTTGTATATTGATAGAGAAGACATATGACCCTTTTGCTCTTGGTGTGGGGTTAACATAAGTCGCCTTCCCTCCATCGTAGTTGTGCATCTTCGTTCAGGATATTGCCCCAGTTGGACTAATCCTTGCCCCCAGGTTATCGTAGAGCGTCCTTGTAAGTTTTCTATGTTCGTAGATGAACCCCTTTATGACTAGACACCCCTTGAGTGTATCTATGAGGGAACTTCTTTGTTGAACTAGTCCTTGCTCGAGGATAACCTATGTTGTATTTACAATCCTGCTACGAAAAGGCATGAACACGTGGCTGGCATAGTGGAAGACATCCTTTTTTTTCTTAGCAAGACCAAGATATTTTATTCTCCTTTCTCCATAGTTTGTGATCCTTTTCGATTTTTCTCCATGAGTCTCGGGAAATCGGCTAGCATGGTAAGTATGGATGCGGGCGAAGATGGAAATGCGAATGTAGATGTATGAATGCATGAAAATGCAAATGCTTGCGTATGCACAGGACTCCCTTTCATTTTTCTTTTTTTTTAGGTATGCAGTGACTCGTTATATGTAATGCGGACGTGCGACATATGTAATCCTAAGGATACCCTATGCGGATTTAGGGACAACATTAGACCCTAGTGAGATCCTTGCAAGCTAGATGTTATGACGTGCCAATGGGAATCCCTTAGATTACGGAGTACGCGAAAAGTAGCAGCTGATGACTGTTCAAGATAGTCACCAAGTCTCATGGCCCTCGAGAGGCCGTTCGACGTGTACCGATGAAGTTGTCCCTCGTGGGAAGGTTCTCTATGCGGAACACAACCTATCTAAGGACGACATTGTCATACCCCAATTTTTGACCTAAGATACCACCTCATATCATTTGCATATGCATCATTTGCATCTCTAACAAACTGCATAGCTTGTGTTTGCTACTTGTGACTCAGCAGGATTTGATCAGGAAATCACTCATCAGTACAAGTAACAATCAATTAGGGTTTTGTTCTCCCTTCATTTCAAATGAATCATCTTCATCAACAATCAACATTTGGTCCTCAGAGATTCATTTCAACGAGCTCAAAGGCTCTGAATCAACCAAGTTAGGGTTTTGACTGAAGTTGGCATATTCCTGACTTTTGCTCAGAGTTTGACCTAATGACTTAAGACATGACCTCAAGACCCCAAGTGCATCATTTTGACCTAATCCATTGGCTCAAAACATCTCCTACACAAGGATTGATCAACAGTGAAATTTCAAATCATCAAATTAGGGTTTTGAACTATCAGGGACTAAAATCAGGGATCACATTTGGGAAACCCTAAAAATCCCCAGGAAGTCAATCAAAGGTTTAAATCATCTTCAAATAATTCCTATGACAACATCCAATGGAAATTACATCTCAATTCAAGATCCACAGTCATCAATTTCATCAGGTCGACAATTAGGGTTTTTGACCTAATTCACTGAACAACTGACTTTTTAATCAGGACATGGTGCCACAACTCAAACCATGGCTCAATATCCTCTAATGCCTCAATATTATCCATTCATACCATTCATTTGGTGAGGATAGCCTGGTTCATTTGAAATCTCCAAAAACGCGATTCGTCTGAAAAAGTCAACTGTACAAGATCACCATTGACTTTTGGGGAATTTTGGTCAACCATGACTTTTGAAGTTTTGAATCATCAATATATGATATATGAAGTCATTTGATCAAGAAAAATCAAGAAAATTAATCAAGAATCAAAAAGTCAAAAGTTTGACTTTCATACTTAGAAAAATTTCTAAGTGTTTTTCAATGATTTTTTCCAAACTTTGGAAGGGAATTTCTCAAAATTTCACGTACAAACTGAAAAAAACTTCCAACATGAAAGTTGTAGATTTTGATCCAATGAACAACTTTGTCACATATAATTTTTTTTCAAAAGATCAACCATTTAAGAGATATGGAGCTTCAAAGTTGGTATCTTTTGAAAATTTCACTTAAAACTTCATTTTCTTCAAAGTTCATGGATCTTTTTCACCCATTTCCTTAAAGGTCTTGAAGAAACTTTCAACTAGGGTTTTGAAGTGTGTAACATGAGCTTTCCAAAATGTCCAAGAGCATGAAAAAATATGGAGTGTAGCTATGGCTTTGAATTTCTCCATTAGTGACCATTTCACTTGAAATTTCAAGTCATTTTTGCCAAAGTTATGTACCATGTGACCTATAACACAAGTGATGACACACCAATGCAATAATTGAGAGATATTTTCTAGTTTAGGATCAGAAAGGAAAGAGATAAGAAGCTTGGCAAAATAACCATGGTTAAGTCACTTTTAACCATTTGCATTAAATGTAAAGATTCCATTTTATCTCTTAAGCCAAATCATCACTCTTTGATCCACTTGCAAGGGCTTTGTATTCAGAAAGCTTGGCCTATAAATAGAGGTACAAATCACTCTTCAAATCACACCAAAACCTCATAATTATAGGTTTTCTCTCTTCTTTCTTGAATTGCAAGTTTCATAGTTTTCAAAGAGGTAGAAAACTCAACCTCCAAACCCTTGAAGTTCTGAGCAAAATGATGCTTCCCACAACTCATAAACATCATATGTGATGTGTCTGATCCATCCATACACCCCAAAAACACCAAAAACTCAGAATCACTACCTCACTTCTCAAATATGCATAACATAAGCCTTATCATGCCAATTTTCATTCAAGCTCAATTCTGTCCAATCTAACCATCCAAACACATCCCATATACCATATATGAACTATCCCAACCATCATTCATGATCTGAAACACCTCCATCATCAGATTCGATCCTCACTCCAAGTAACTGCAGATCGGGTCCCATGGCTATGCTCAGATGAATTCAGTTCACTCCAAGCATCCAGACATGTTCCATAATCGTCATTGAAGCTATCCAGATCATTGCAAAGCATCTGTAACACCTCTATTGAAGAATTCCATCTCCAGTTTTGCCGTTTTTGAAGGTAAGCCTCGTGAACTTCAAACTCATACATACATGCATCATAAATGAAAAACTGATTTACCATCTAGTTTCTGCACACATGAGGATCATTAACCCTCAATCAATTGCTATTTATCTTGCACATACACGATTTCATGATCAATCTCAGAATTAGGGTTCTTCGTGTTCATCACAAAATTGATCACCTTAGAGCAAAAATAAATGAAATTAAATGGTACCATCATGTTCCTTGTGAAAAAACGAGTAAGATAGACCCTTCACTTGATCAATTTGGTTCAGTTTCAGAGATTTTCAAATTCAAATGGGGATGGTGTTCTTGGCGCCATTTTTTGCGAAGGAAATTCAAAAATTGAGTTTAAAATATAATCAAATCTTTGCCTTTGTTAATCAGACCACGCGCGTGGTCCAGTTGGTTATGCTTTTGAGTGGTGAGCATGAGGTCGTGGGTTCAACACCCTTAGGGACCAAAACATTTTTTTTAACACTATTTTTCTTTATTTTCTTCACAAACTTCATTTAATTAATTAAATAACCAAACTAATTCATTTTTTCTTCATTTTTTATACACTCCTCATTTAACATATATATTTTATGAACATCCAAAAAAATCACAAAAAAAATGTTTATTTGATACTTTTTAGTTAGGTTTAAAATGACTTGTTTTTAAGTGTTTTAAATACTTTAAAATATTATTTTTCATTTGATTTTTTAACATAATCACTTGTAAATATTTTGTGATCAAACCCTAATCATTTAAGTGTTAATTAAGTGTAATCTTTATGTTTATCTTAATTAATTTGATTTCTTTCAAATTCAAACCGTTTTAAAACAAGCAATCACATTTCTTTTCAAAACGATAAACCATTTCTTTTTGATTTCAAAGGAAACTATTGATTAAATCTTTTTAATTGATCAATTGATTTTCAAAACGATGTGGGGCCTCTCGAATATTAGAGAGTATAAGACCCACTCCTTTTTCTTTTTATACAGTCTTTTTGCTCAAAACAAATAAACTTTTTTTCAAAACAAATCTTCAAACTGTTTTCAAAACGATGAAACCTCGCGTTCTTTAACAAAACAATCAACCATGCTTTATAAAATAAAACAGGGGCCTCCACATAGGTATAAGTCCCATTCCCGTACATGAAATTAGGTATTTCATTGTACATTCACCTTTTTGTACATACCTCGATCAGTTTATATTTAACTTCGAATAACAAATCAAAAAATGAAGGTTTTCTTTAAATCTTCCCAAAAAATACCATGGGCCTCCATGTAGGTATAAGTCCCAAGCCCCATCGTAAATACTTGTTTACATAGCTTTTGAATAAACTCAAGTGGGTCTCTCCCCGAGTATGAGTCCCGAGCCCCCGTGTATACAAATGGATCATGCTTACAGGTATATTTCCTTCATAAACTCCATTATATACACACACTTTGTCATATATAATTGTTCATACTTGTTCATGTTTGTCCATGTTTGTTCATGTTATATATGCTTGTTCAACTTAGTACAACACTAGGTTCCCCATAGCCTCCTATTGGGCTTCGTGCAAAGAATCTCCCTAGTTTAGGTTAGGACATAGAGTATGGTTTCCCGGTGAAATCGCTCTAAGAGCTCAAACAACCTATACCATGCCTCCTCTTGGGCTTCGTACAAACGACTTGTCCCTCCCATAGCCTCCTCTTGGGCTTACAATGCAAGGACCCTCGATTGTCCCTCCCATAGCCTCCTCTTGGGCTTACAATGCAAGGACCCTCGGATAGCCTCCTCTTGGGCTTCGTACAAGGACCCACGGGCTTATTGTCGCGGGTCAAAAAATCATCGCCACGAAATTGTAACAAACAGAGTCGCCACCAAATTTTATTTATTCCACTGGGAAAGGGAAAATATTGATAAAACCCACAAATGAAATGAAATGGACAAAGATGGTCTTCGCAACCAAATTTGGGTTCGGGAGTCGGTTAGGCAAGGGGAAGGTATTAGCACACCTTACCTCCATCGTACTCGATGGGACCCATTTAGTTATTTTTGTGATTAATTGTTAGCTTATTATCTACTTGCATTCTTTATTAGGTTGGAAAGAGACAAAACTAGGTTTTTTATTATTGTGCTTGCCAAGATATTTGAATCTTGTGCCTACGTATTCCCAATGGGGAAAGTCAGAGCGTTCGTAGTTCGGGGCTACGAAATTATATTTTTTATTGGTGTGCTCGCCAAGACGTTTGAGTCTTGTGCCTACATATCTTCAATGGAAGAATCAGAGCGAATGTAGTTCGGAGAACTACGAGATTATATTTGTTGTTAGATTTTACGGGTCTAATCGCACTTGGGCGGAAAAGACGGGTTTTTGAATGTCGTTCGCACTTGGGCGAACTTTGCACTTGGGCAAAGAAAAGATGAGTTTGAATTGAATTTGTTTTATGAAAAAGAGGAATTCAAGCATTTAAACAATGGCTTAACGGCCATCGCCTAAAGTACTTGAAAGAGCATTTGCTAAATTGAGCTTGATGAAGTTTTTTAATGGGATACAAGCATTCAAACAAAAGCTTAACGGCCATCGCCTAAATGCTTGAAAGAGCAACTTGTACAAGTACGTACAAACCCCTCTTGGGTGGTGAAAGAGATTGAAACGACTCGAGTTTTGAGAAGTCCTTGATGAGATACAAACATTCAAACAAAGGCTTAACGACCATCGCCTAAATGTTTTAGAACAACTTGTACAAGTACGTACAAACCCTTCTAATCTCATCCATTGTGGACTCAACTCAATTCGATTGTAAAAAAGCGTTTTCGATTGGAAAAAGGAACTTGGTATTGACCAAGGTTTAAATTATGAAAAGATTCGCACTTGGGCGATGAAAGGAATGATTTGATGAGTTGAAATTATTTTTAGTATTTTGTAGAAGGAAAAGGAGAGCTAAATCGAGTTTTAAGAAGTCCTTTAATGGAGCCTAAGCATTCGAACAAAGGCTTAACGGCCATCGCCCAAATGCTTAAAGAACAACTTGTACAAGTACGTACAAACCCTTCTTCATCCATTAAGAACCAAACTCGATTCGATTTTTTTAAAAAAACATTTTTTGAAGTTTTTTTTGATTATGACAAGAGAAGTTTTAAAAAGATACTTGGCGTTGAACAATATTTATTGAAATTATTTGAAGTGTGAAGTGAGATTAATGAATTAAAAGGAAAATCTTTTTGTTTTTTTAAAATATTTTAAAAGAAAACTTAAACATACATCTAAATGAGAAAATATTTTTGGTAGTTTTTTGTGAAAATATTCTAATAGACTTGTTTAGGTTTTAAGTATTTTTTTAATGTTATATATAAAAAAATTGATATATAAAAACTAAGAGTTTTCTCAAGTTACACTTATTAGAAACTATAAATATATGATAAATAAATAAAATTCACAAACTTAGAAACCTATGATATAATGGTTATATGGCACCTTGATTTAATTATTAACCAAAACTTAGAAAGAACGAAAAGTGCATGAAACTTTCATGTGTCTTTCTTTTCATCATGAAAACCATAAAACTCACAAAATGACATACAGGAAAAACTCAGGGACCTCACGCCTCTCTCTACTCTCATATCATTTTCAAAACAAAGGCAAGCATGTACACTCATATTATTTTCAAAGCAAAGGCATGCATGTAGTAGTGTAAACCAAAGAAACAAAAACTCTTTTACTCTCTCTTTTGAATGGACAACAACAAACAATATCATGCTCTCACTCTCAAGAACATCAACAACTAACAAAACAATATTATATCACCACTCTCAAGAACATCAACAACAAAACAATATCATGTTACCACTCTAAAGAACATCAACAACAAAACAATATCATGTTACCACTCTAAAGAACACCAACCACAAAAACAATATCATGCTATCAATCTGAAGAACAACAACAACTACAAAACAATATCAAAATTTCAAGTAAAAAATCTAGGAAAAAAAATGTGATATACCAATGGTGTAATGGTGTAGTGTGATGTTGTTGTTGCGTCAGTTGTAGTTGGATCGGTTTTGTTGATGAAGGTTGAGTTTGTCGTATGAAGGATGTTAAACGTTTTGGTTTATGCATGAAGTATGTTCGGTTGTGGAGTGAATGAGTATGTAGGATAGTTTCTGGGCAGTGTTTAGTAAAGTGATTGTTATGTGAGCTGATTGTGGTTAGAACAAAGATTGCAGTGAATGTGAATGGTAAGGTTGAGGGCTGAAGGTTTGTTCAGTGTGCGGTTTCTGAGCTGAGGTTCTGTATTGAGAGGAGAGTATTGAGTGATGTGGTGAATTGAGGGGTCTGTTTGTTGAAGGTTTACGAAGGTGTATGGTGTTTTTTTTTTGGAGAGTGATTCGGGTAGAACTTTAGCAGAGGTTTTCTTAGGTTTTGGTGGCTGCCCCTCTAGGGTTTTTTCCGCCTCTCCGTTCCCCTTTCTTGTTGTGCAACTCTGTTTTTTATAGGTGGGACAAGGTAGTTTTGGGGGGAAAATTGGAGCCAAGATTTTTGAAATGAAGTTTAATTTTGGGGTCCTGATTCATGCTTTTGGTTTGCAGGTTATTGTCTTTCCATTTATGTGCAAGGTTGTACTGATTTTGCAGGTGTTGTTTTGGCTTGTTGCTGCAGGTTGGAGCGGCAATAGCAGGTTGGTGGTTATTGGAGCAGGGTGTGGGTGGTGCGCTGCAGAAGAAAGAACCTCTTTTTTCATTTGTTTGTTGTTTTCTTTTTGTAAAAATGGGCCATGTGGTATTATTTTTAGTGAATGGGCCACACAAAAGAAAGTTAGATATATAAAGAAAAATGGGACCTTTCAAAAACATTTAAAATTTTATTTCATTAAATTTTAAATTTAAATTGAAAATAACAATTAAATGTTCATTTATTCATTAAGTCAATTTAAACAAAATTTTAAAGAAAGCAATTTAATATATTAATGGGTGCAAAAATGATAAAGATTGAATTCAAGATGAAAAATATACAAAAATATGATAAAATTGATTATTAGTTGAAATGGTGAGGAATTAATTGCGAATTTCATACCAACTTGAAATGTGATATGCGAAGTCGAAATTTATTATGGATGCAGATGAATGAATCGATGCTAAACGCGAATGAATCAGATAAAAACATAGGTCAAAATTTAGGGTGCGACAGATGCCCCTATTTAATTATCTTCAGCCAGATAGCTCGAACGACTTTGGTCTTCGGGATATCAAAGGCGAAAGGTAATTAAATACTAAGTGACCTGAATTTTGACCTTTGATGCAATGAAATGTCATGAATGCATGGATGCATGAATTTTTGTTGGGGATATGGAAATGGAGAGTGATCTTTGTGGGGATTGATGAAATGATTGTGTGAAGGAGTTCTAGTGGGAAGACTTGCGGGGAAAGGCAATGGTGCCAAGAAGTCGTTTTCAACCAGAGGATTGAGTTTGGTTAACGAAGGGTTAATTCTCAACCAGTGGAATAGGAAAATCCATTATCAACTAGTGGATTGATAAAGGTAAGTCAACTAGTGAATTGATTTCAAAAGACAAGATAGAACTAACATCAACTAATGGATTGATGAAAGGTGACACTATGTCCTCAACCAGTGGATTGAGTTCGAACAATTAAGAAAGAAGAAACGCATCAACCAGTGGATCGATGGAAGAAAACAAAATGTCATCAACTATTGAGTTGACTTTAAAACAAGGCATGACTAACATTAACCAGTGGATTAATGAAGGTGAAAAAAATTAGTTGTCAACTAGTGAATTGACTCTATCAACCAGCGGATTGACAAAGAAAGACTGCTTTCAACCAGTGGGTTGCTTTGAAAAGTAAATGATTGACTGTAACCAGCGGGTTAACAAGATGAATGATAAATTTCAACCAGTGGGTTGGCAAGGCAAATGATGTTCAATCAGTGGATTGATATGGAAAAAGATAAGCTTCAACCAGAGGGTTGACAAAACAAGTGACAGTCGATCAGTGGATTGACATGGGAAAAGATAAACTTCAACCAGTGGGTTGACAAAACAAGTGATGTTCAATCAGTGGATTGACACAAA
This sequence comes from Vicia villosa, assembly GCF_029867415.1. Taxonomy (NCBI): domain Eukaryota; kingdom Viridiplantae; phylum Streptophyta; class Magnoliopsida; order Fabales; family Fabaceae; genus Vicia; species Vicia villosa. Next base: position 107,133,191 of record NC_081180.1, on the reverse strand, counting down.
AAAGATAAACTTCAACCAGTGGGTTGACAAAACAAGTGATCGTTAATCAGTGGATTGACACGAAAAAGATAAGCTGCAACCAGTGGGTTGATTCAAAAAACCAGAAGGTAAATGATTAATTTCAACCAGTGGGTTGACTCAAGAAACAAGTGACAGTCAATCAGTGGATTGACACGGGAAAAATAAACTTCAACCAGTGGGTTGACAAAACAAGTGATGTTCAATCAGTGGATTGACACAAAAAAGATACACTTCAACCAATGGGTTGACAAAATGAGTGATATTCAATCAGTGGATTGACACAAAAAAAAAAAAAAAACAAACTTCAACCTGTGGGTTGACAAAATGAGTGATAGTCAATCAGTGGATTGACACAAAAAAGACAAACTTCAACCACTGGGTTGACAAAATGAGTGATTGTCAATCAGTGGATTGACACAAAAAAGACAAACTTCAACCAGTGGGTTGACAAAATGAGTGATTGCCAATCAGTGGATTGACACAAAAAAGACAAACTTCAACCAGTGGGTTGACAAAATGAGTGATATTCAATCAGTGGATTGACACAAAAAAAAAAGACAAACTTCAACCTGTGGGTTGACAAAATGAGTGATAGTCAATCAGTGGATTGACACAAAAAAGACAAACTTCAACCACTGGGTTGACAAAATGAGTGATTGTCAATCAGTGGATTGACACAAAAAAGACAAACTTCAACCAGTGGGTTGACAAAATGAGTGATAATCAATCAGTGGATTGACACAAAAAAGACAAACTTCAACCAGTGGGTTGACAAAATGAGTGATGTTCAATCAGTGGATTGACACGAAAAAATGATAAACTTCAACCAGTGGGTTGACAAAACAAGATGATAACTTTCAACCGGTGGGCTGACAAAAATGAACACAACGGTTCTCAACCAGTAGGCTGATTCAAAAGACCAGAAGGTAAATGATTAATTTCAACCAGTGGGTTGGAAAAGGTTAACAAGTATGTTCTCAACCAGTGAGTTGACAAGAAAATAATGATTGCAGTGACATCATCGGGGACTATGAATCCATGCATGCTTTTTGCTTATGTATGAGACATCTTTGTTTTTTTCTTTTTGTGCAAATTGATGCACGTGTAATGATGTATGATGGTTGATCAATGCAAGTAACGAATTTACTGTATAAGCCAATGAGCAATGAATTTTTTGGGTATCCATGGTGGACCAGGCTTAGTTTTCAATGGAAAAGGCCAAGCATGATTGAATTTTTGATTTGATGTTGTGGGGGTTACCCCATGAATGATATGTATGATTGATGAATGCATGCAATTTATGGTTGGAATGTTTTGACATGTGCCCCAGTGGAGGGTCATGATTTTTTATGAAGTTGAAAAAGGTCCCTTGGTAGAAGGTTTGTGCAAGCATAATTCCCGACACCAATTCTGAATTTGGGGACTGCTTGGTATGGTATAGTCTGCTTGGACTACTTGAAGGAAAGATCTTGGCTTTGATTTGCCCCCAGAATGCTGAGTCTTTGTAGAAATTTATTTCAACAAAGCTTTTGGATTCAAATTGATGATCCTGAAATGACATGCCCCAGTGTTTGGGAACTTTGAAATGAAATGCCCCTGAATGATGGACTTCTGAAGTGATGTGACCTTGATGGTTCCACTTTAGGCTCTTCGAATGAGTTCCATTGTTGGAATTTCCTTGATGGAAAGTGTTGACTTGCAGATGAAACTATTCAATTCAAAATGGTAATTTTAATGCGACGTGCATGCAAATTTTGAAAACAATCATTTATTGAAACTGTGGTATACAATGAATAAATCCTGATGAGGATGCAATGGAAGCTTGAAACTCAAGATGTGAAAGATGATGTGATAGCGTGGTATCGAAACAGATGATTAGCAAATATTCAGGAGTCAGGTTAACGCAACCTTGCTTTAGTATGCTTTCAAAAGAAACCTTGCTTCAATTAGGACTTTTGAAGGTTGTAACGTGGTCAGGTTCACGGTTTAAGAAACAAAGGATATAGGCTCAAATTTTGATTTTAACCCACCCATTCTTCATGATGTACTCCAGTCTTAAGTTCAGTTGACTCTTACAATTATTTGACTTCCAAGAGAATTTGCAGATGATATTTGAGAACCAATGAGCTCTAAGGTGGCAATCATTTATTCTTCTTTGAAAGTCACACAAGTTTGTTCTTGTTTTTTTTTTCTTTTGATAATGACCTTTTCTGATCTCTTTTTTCTTCTTTTTTTTTGTACCCCTAAATTTTTAAATTTTTTTTTTTGCCTAAGTCTCCTTTTTTAGGTTTTGACTTAGCGGGTTTTTCTTTGATTTTTTTGGGACACTTGTGTGACAATTGTTCAATGATTAGAGAGGAGTATGACTACCATATTGATGTTCCAAGGGAAACAACTGTTGTAAGCTTTAAATGTTCACTACTACTTCGACATTGTGTACGAAGAGAGGATGCGGTTGAACCTTTGGTCGGGAATGGTTCCCATGAAATGATTCTCTTGGAAATTAGTCATTGTAACTGAACAACTACCCTGCCCCAGGTTTTGATTAAGGGTTTTGATTTCGTGCAGAAAGAAAACACCTACTTCTAAGGCTCAAAGGGGTTAATGAGGGATTATCTTCCTTATATCTCCAGTGTTTGGGGATTTAAAAGAATGCCTGTACATCATCAACAAAGTTTTATTTGAAAGCACACTGATGCAAATTGGATATTCGTTTTTCATCATTCTCCCTCCAATTCTTTCTTAAACAAAAGTATAATAAAGAAAAGGAAATGGGAGAAACATAAACATATTTTTTTCATATTTTTTAGAAAACAAAATAAAATAAAAGAAAAAAGAGTGAATACGAATGGACTGATTCAAAACCTGCATGCTCATTTCATTAATATTACCATTAAAATTAACAATGTTCAGAAGCAAGTAAACACTTAACAAACAAGTGAAAAAGCGTAAATGCAAAATGATAAAAAAGTGGCTCAATGATCTGCTTTGATCCATTGGATTTAGGAATGTTCTTGGTGTCTCAGCACTGCTCATGACATATGACCAATATCCTTGAAACAGAGTATCTTTTTGTCAACCAGATCTTGAACTTTTTCCTTCAGAATATTGCAATCTTCAATGGAGTGACCTGTTATCCCATCATGAAAATCACACTTGACGTTTGGATTGTATTCCTTAGGAAATGGAAACTTTGCAGGTCGGGTTGGTCTGGGAGCTATTGCTTTCTTCTCAATTAGATATGGCCATAGCTGAGCGTAGGTCATTGGAATTGGGTCAATGTGACGATCCTCCTTCTGCTGGTTCCTTTGAGGTATATTCTGATTCCGTTGACGATTCTGATTCTGAGCTGCATTCTGAGGAGCATTCTGTGAAGAATTATGAGGAGAAGCTGCCCACAGCTGTTGGTATGGTTGCTTGAATTGTGCGGCTGCAACATATGGATACTGATTGTATGGTATGAATGGTGTTTGCTGATAAGCTAAGGGTTGGTAGGAATGTGAGTTTTGAGGCTCTCCACCATCAATTGCGAAAGCAATAGTTTCATCTTCCCATTTCTTTTGAAAGTTGTTTCCATGTTTCTTAGTTTCAGTCGACGATCCAGATTCCATAGTCAATCGTCCTTCTCGTACACCTTCTTCTAGTCGCATTCCCATATTCACCATTTCAGTGAAGTCGGTTGGAGCGCTTGCAACCATCCTCTCATAGTAAAATGAGCTTAGAGTCTTTTAAAACATTTTGGTCATCTCTTTTTCTTCCATAGGAGGAGAGATTTGGGCGGCAACCTCACGCCATCTTTGTGCATACTCTTTGAAAGACTCTTTCTTTTTCTGTGCCATGGCTCGGAGTTGGTCTCTATCAGGAGCCATGTCAACATTATACTTGTATTGTCGACTGAACGCTTCCACAAGGTCATCAAAAGAACTGATATGAGTACTATCCAATCCCATGTACCATTTCAAAGCAGCACCAGTTAGACTATCTTGAAAATAGTGGATCAATAACTTATCATCATCAGTATGAGTGGCCATCTTTCTACAGTACATGGTCAAATGGCTTTGAGGACACGAATTCCCTTTATACTTTTCAAAATCAGGCACTTTAAACTTGGCCGATATTTTCACATTTGGCACAAGACACATGTCATAAGCATTCTTTCCAAATGAGTTTTTCCCTTTGAGGGCCTTAATCTCCTTTCGCATCTCTTGAAATTGGTCTTGGAAATCATCATAAGCTTCATTTCTTTCATTGGGCTCAACTTGGTAAATCGGTTCCCCAGCTTGTGGCACGGTATGTACTAGAGGTGGAGTCATAGTCATTACAGGAGTAACTTGAGTAGTTCCAGTAACAGGATGGTATCCCTCTGGCACAAAGTTGTAAGACATGCCCCCAGGGTATCCATTAGGCATCTGATAGTGAGAGGGACCAGTGGTAGGAGCCACAGAAACACTAGTAGTAGAAACTTCGCAAATCGTCGTAGTCTGAACTTTAGTTTGCATTTGAGTGGCACGAGGAGATGGGGGAGGTGATGGTTGATTTCGAGCAGCCACTAAGCTTTCCACCAAAGCAGTTAATCTTTCCACACCGACACGGAGAGTAGTTACTTCATCACGGAATTCATGATTCTCTTGTTCAAGGTCTTCCATCTTTTCTGTCGAGTAACACTTCGTGTCTGATAAAGATGTCTGGAAATTAGCTTGCCTTATTACTGTTGGGTAAAGAAAGGTATGAGTGATGGATTCTGGGAATTAGAATGCAAATGAATGCAGATGCACGATGAGGATTTATGCAAAAATGAATGACTTGTCATGTATGATTCACAAATAATGGATTTTCAATCAACTGGACACAGAAAGATTCAAATTACTTGGCACAGAGTCTAAGGTTTTTATGTTGGAAAGGTTCTAGACACGGTTCTCAGAGTTACAAACTCCTTTTGAAAACTCAGTCATCTAATAAATAACTTACCATACAACTGTGTTTTCAAATGAAGCCTATTCTGAGTGTGGTTTTCGCACTTATCCACGGTAATAGTTACGTTACGCAAATTGGGTGCGAAACCACCATTTCCTAAAAGTCATGGTTTTAGGGTTTTTCTAAAGGTCCCTAGAGTCGGCGGTCCGAATTGGAAACATCATAGCCCAAGTAAATAACTTACTTAGTCACAAACATCTCCTCAAAGGACCTACTCCAGGCGGGGTTTTAGTACCTCCTACTTGACACTACGTCAAGCAAGTTTAATACTAGACCACCATCTTATCTTACGTATCACTCGAGCTCGGGTGTAGAGCTTTTTCTCACATGCGCCAATAATCAAGAGATTCCAACCACAATAATGAGAAATCAAACAAAGATATAATAAAGACAATAAAGAGGCAAGTAAATAAAGCTAATAATAATACAAGAAAAACTAAACTAGGGTTGACTCTCTTTAGGGATATCCCCAGCAGAGTCGCCAGCTGTCGCGGGTCAAAAAATCATCGCCACGAAATTGTAACAAACAGAGTCGCCACCAAATTTTATTTATTCCAATGGGAAAGGGAAAATATTGATAAAACCCACAAATGAAATGAAATGGACAAAGATGGTCTTCGCAACCAAATTTGGGTTCGGGAGTCGGTTAGGCAAGGGGAAGGTATTAGCACACCTTACCTCCATCGTACTCGATGGGACCCATTTAGTTATTTTTGTGATTAATTGTTAGCTTATTATCTACTTGCATTCTTTATTAGGTTGGAAAGAGACAAAACTAGGTTTTTTATTTATTGTGCTTGCCAAGATATTTGAATCTTGTGCCTACGTATTCCCAATGGGGAAAGTCAGAGCGTTCGTAGTTCGGGGCTACGAAATTATATTTTTTATTGGTGTGCTCGCCAAGACGTTTGAGTCTTGTGCCTACATATCTTCAATGGAAGAATCAGAGCGAATGTAGTTCGGAGAACTACGAGATTATATTTGTTGTTAGATTTTACGGGTCTAATCGCACTTGGGCGGAAAAGACGGGTTTTTGAATGTCGTTCGCACTTGGGCGAACTTTGCACTTGGGCAAAGAAAAGATGAGTTTGAATTGAATTTGTTTTATGAAAAAGAGGAATTCAAGCATTTAAACAATGGCTTAACGGCCATCGCCTAAAGTACTTGAAAGAGCATTTGCTAAATTGAGCTTGATGAAGTTTTTTAATGGGATACAAGCATTCAAACAAAAGCTTAACGGCCATCGCCTAAATGCTTGAAAGAGCAACTTGTACAAGTACGTACAAACCCCTCTTGGGTGGTGAAAGAGATTGAAACGACTCGAGTTTTGAGAAGTCCTTGATGAGATACAAACATTCAAACAAAGGCTTAACGACCATCGCCTAAATGTTTTAGAACAACTTGTACAAGTACGTACAAACCCTTCTAATCTCATCCATTGTGGACTCAACTCAATTCGATTGTAAAAAAGCGTTTTCGATTGGAAAAAGGAACTTGGTATTGACCAAGGTTTAAATTATGAAAAGATTCGCACTTGGGCGATGAAAGGAATGATTTGATGAGTTGAAATTATTTTTATTATTTTGTAGAAGGAAAAGGAGAGCTAAATCGAGTTTTAAGAAGTCCTTTAATGGAGCCTAAGCATTCGAACAAAGGTTTAACGGCCATCGCCCAAATGCTTAAAGAACAACTTGTACAAGTACGTACAAACCCTTCTTCATCCATTAAGAACCAAACTCGATTCGATTTTTTTAAAAAAACATTTTTTGAAGTTTTTTTTGATTATGACAAGAGAAGTTTTAAAAAGATACTTGGCGTTGAACAATATTAATTGAAATTATTTGAAGTGTGAAGTGAGATTAATGAATTAAAAGGAAAATCTTTTTGTTTTTTTAAAATATTTTAAAAGAAAACTTAAACATACATCTAAATGAGAAAATATTTTTGGTAGTTTTTTGTGAAAATATTCTAATAGACTTGTTTAGGTTTTAAGTATTTTTTTAATGTTATATATAAAAAAATTGATATATAAAAACTAAGAGTTTTCTCAAGTTACACTTATTAGAAACTATAAATATATGATAAATAAATAAAATTCACAAACTTAGAAACCTATGATATAATGGTTATATGGCACCTTGATTTAATTATTAACCAAAACTTAGAAAGAACGAAAAGTGCATGAAACTTTCATGTGTCTTTCTTTTCATCATGAAAACCATAAAACTCACAAAATGACATACAGGAAAAACACAGGGACCTCACGCCTCTCTCTACTCTCATATCATTTTCAAAACAAAGGCAAGCATGTACACTCATATTATTTTCAAAGCAAAGGCATGCATGTAGTAGTGTAAACCAAAGAAACAAAAACTCTTTTACTCTCTCTTTTGAATGGACAACAACAAACAATATCATGCTCTCACTCTCAAGAACATCAACAACTAACAAAACAATATTATATCACCACTCTCAAGAACATCAACAACAAAACAATATCATGTTACCACTCTAAAGAACATCAACAACAAAACAATATCATGTTACCACTCTAAAAAACACCAACCACAAAAACAATATCATGCTATCAATCTGAAGAACAACAACAACTACAAAACAATATCAAAATTTCAAGTAAAAAATCTAGGAAAAAAAATGTGATATACCAATGGTGTAATGGTGTAGTGTGATGTTGTTGTTGCGTCAGTTGTAGTTGGATCGGTTTTGTTGATGAAGGTTGAGTTTGTCGTATGAAGGATGTTAAACGTTTTGGTTTATGCATGAAGTATGTTCGGTTGTGGAGTGAATGAGTATGTAGGATAGTTTCTGGGCAGTGTTTAGTAAAGTGATTGTTATGTGAGCTGATTGTGGTTAGAACAAAGATTGCAGTGAATGTGAATGGTAAGGTTGAGGGCTGAAGGTTTGTTCAGTGTGCGGTTTCTGAGCTGAGGTTCTGTATTGAGAGGAGAGTATTGAGTGATGTGGTGAATTGAGGGGTCTGTTTGTTGAAGGTTTACGAAGGTGTATGGTGTTTTTTTTTTGGAGAGTGATTCGGGTAGAACTTTAGCAGAGGTTTTCTTAGGTTTTGGTGGCTGCCCCTCTAGGGTTTTTTCCGCCTCTCCGTTCCCCTTTCTTGTTGTGCAACTCTGTTTTTTATAGGTGGGACAAGGTAGTTTTGGGGGGAAAATTGGAGCCAAGATTTTTGAAATGAAGTTTAATTTTGGGGTCCTGATTCATGCTTTTGGTTTGCAGGTTATTGTCTTTCCATTTATGTGCAAGGTTGTACTGATTTTGCAGGTGTTGTTTTGGCTTGTTGCTGCAGGTTGGAGCGGCAATAGCAGGTTGGTGGTTATTGGAGCAGGGTGTGGGTGGTGCGCTGCAGAAGAAAGAACCTCTTTTTTCATTTGTTTGTTGTTTTCTTTTTGTAAAAATGGGCCATGTGGTATTATTTTTAGTGAATGGGCCACACAAAAGAAAGTTAGATATATAAAGAAAAATGGGACCTTTCAAAAACATTTAAAATTTTATTTCATTAAATTTTAAATTTAAATTGAAAATAACAATTAAATGTTCATTTATTCATTAAGTCAATTTAAACAAAATTTTAAAGAAAGCAATTTAATATATTAATGGGTGCAAAAATGATAAAGATTGAATTCAAGATGAAAAATATACAAAAATATGATAAAATTGATTATTAGTTGAAATGGTGAGGAATTAATTGCGAATTTCATACCAACTTGAAATGTGGTATGCGAAGTCGAAATTTATTATGGATGCAGATGAATGAATCGATGCTAAACGCGAATGAATCAGATAAAAACATAGGTCAAAATTTAGGGTGCGACACTTATTACAAGCATCCCCAATATCCAAATCAAATACCCTAGGAGATTAGACATTTTTCATCTCTATGATAGGAGTATCTCTTCTATATCATCACAATCAATCAATCAATCAATCAAACTTTTTTGCCACAAGGCTGGCTAATCAATCAAACTTTTTGCCACCATACTGGCTGATTAATCAAAGTTTTTGTCACAAGGCTGACTTCATTGAAACTTTTGCCACAAGGCTGGCTGATTAATCAAAACTTTTTGTCAGAAGGCTGACTTCATTGAAAGTTTTTGCCACAAGGCTGGCTAAAAAACATCTTTATCATTCTAAGCACCATAAGTGGCATGGCCCAGGGCTTATAATGAAAAGATTTTCAAACAAAAACAAACAGATGTATGTGATGATATAGATTAGATACATCGAACATTGAGATGACATTTGTCTCTTATCCTTTGCTTCCACTAGCATAAGTGGGAACTACGATTGCTCTGACTTTCTCAACATCCCTTTGAGAATACGTAGGCACAAGGTCGTATCCTTGGCGAGCAAAACTTCTCCCTCAAACCATTCAAACCTTAGCACCCGTAGACCCCGAGCTACAGATGCTCTGATTCCCTCTAAGGGATATGTATGCAGAGGATCGCGATGATCTTTGCGAGCATAATCAAACAAACACCCTAGGTCCCACCTATTTCACAACAGAACCTCCACCATAACATAGAATAAACAAACACAAAAAAAAGCCTATAGAGTACTATAGATACGTTGGGTGCTAATACCTTCCCTTCGTATAACCAACCCTCTTACCCAAGATCTCTCCCCCCACTTTTAAGGTTATTGCAGCTTTTTTCCTTTTCCTACTTTGGAAATAATAAAAAGTTTGGTCGAAACAAAGGAAAATCATTTTTATGAGCACTCGAGCCCAAAGAAGGCATCAGGTGTCTCATCCCAAAAAAAGGATACGATTTTTCCCCGCGACAGAAAAATGGCGACTTCACTGGGGACCATCTTTTTATAGTTTCCAAAGAAAGGGTTAATTTTAATTTTTGTGTTTGTTATTTCATTTTTGTTATATGTTTGGTTCTATGATTCTGCTACATCTGTGGTTCTGTTACAAGTGATACATTATGGACAAATCCTAACCCGGATTAAGTACACATAAGAATTAGGTGGAGGGTATAGTCATGTATGGCATACAAGGAGTCAGTCCTTAAAAAGTCAGCATGAGAATCCTTCCGCTCAGTGGAGGTTCCTTGTTGGTAGTATATGTTTAGCAAGTTTAATTGCGAAGACATTATTGCTTTCATTGAACCGTAGAAGCTGAGTTGGCTGTAGAACCCCAACCCATCCTGGCCTTATTAGGTTGTGGTGCAGAAACTATTCAGGTGAAGACTTGGATTAGTTGTCATGCGGAGAACCACACTCAGACGAGTTTTTCTTGAGAATATTGCTGGCTCATGAGTTTAATTGTGGAAAGCCGGTAATATCCGAAAGAAAAATGTAGACTCTGACGTATCAGTAGAACATGTTTTGCAGGTGATTAACCCTAGTACTATCCCATGTTTGGTTCTCAGACCTCATGCTCGTGACGCTGGACCTTTGAACCTGTGTGTACCATATTTGTGTTACCATGTCTGTATTACCATGTATGTAGTACCATGTTTGTGTTACCATGTTTGAACTACCATGTTTTCTTTACCATGTTTGAATATGTGGCATCCACGCATCCATGCATTCATACACTCATTAAAAAACCCATCTTTTTCCATAAAAACATGATTTTTTCCAAAAATTTTAGAGAAATTTTCCTTGCAAACATTATAGGATTAAGTTATGGAAGGGGTAAAAAGGCATACCAAGAAATACGGTTTCAAAGAGCCTAATGTGGAAAGACTGAAAGAATTAGCATCTTTTGTACAAGATCCTTCCGATTTTAGGAAAAGCCATGGAAAGCTTTTGCCTATCTTGAACACTCACGTTGATGAAGGACTTCTCAAAACTCTGGTTCAGTTCTATGATCCCGTCTACCGGTGTTTCACCTTTCCAGACTATCAGTTGGTACCAACCTTGGAAGAATATGCCAATCTTTTGGGTATTCCTGTGTCTGACAAAATACCTTTCAATGGTTTGGAAGCCATTCCTAAGTCACACGTCATTGCAGCGGGTATCCACTTGAAGAAATCTGAAGTAGAAAGTAATTGGACTACCAAAGGAAACCTTCCGGGTTTGACTTCGCAGTTTTTAATAAAGAAAGCCTTTGATTTCATTGAAACTGGTAGCATGATAGATTTTGAAGCAGTACTAGCCTTGCTCATCTATGGGTTGGTTATGTTTCCCAACATCAACGACTTTGTTGATATCAATGCCATAAAGATCTTTCTGATTGGAAATCCTGTTCCGACTTTGCTTGGTGACATGTATTTCTCTGTCCATCATAGGAATCGCCAAGGTGGTGGAATCATTGTATGTTGTGCGCCTCTTTTGTACAAATGGATTGTTTCACACTTACCTGAGTCTCCTACTTTCACGGAAAACCGAGAAGGTTTGCGTTGGTCTCAAAGGCTTATGTCTCTTACTAATAATGATATTCATTGGTTTACCTTGGCTCGCTGCGGTACAGAAACCATTGATAGTTGTGGAGAGTTCGCCAACGTACCCCTCATTGGTACACAAGGAGGAATTAACTACAATCCAGTCCTAGCCCGACGACAGCTCGGGTATGCAAATTCAGTTAAACCTGTTGGTCTTGCAGTGGAAAGCTACTTCTACCAAGAAGGAGAGGATCCTCAGAGGTTGAAGACAAGAATGGTGAAAGCTTGGTACGACGTCCGAAGAAAAGAAAAAGGTGGGATAAGAAACTGCATTGCTACGAACGCCTACACCTGCTGGGTAAAGAAAAGAGCAAAGGAGTTTCAAATGCCTTATGATTATGAAAAAACCATGTCCCCTGCAGTATCTCAATTGCCCGACATTCCCACTATAGAAGAATACCAAGAAACTTTAGCCAAGATGAGGTTAGAAAAAGACGCTTGGGAAGAAAAGTTTCGAAGAACTGATGTGGAAAACAGAAAGTTGAAGAAACGAGTGAAAGATCACGAAGAAACTCTCTATTATCAAGATGGATGGCTCATGAGCAAAGATGAGAAGATTCGTTGGAAAGATGCCGCAATCAGAAGATACATCAAAGAAAGCAAGAAAAATCTTGAAGCCTCGACAAGCAACGCTCCGATGCCTGACAATTGGAAGAATGTTGTTGACAAGCTGAGGGCTGAAAAGGCCAAGTTGAAAGCTTACTATGGGAAAGAAATCATGAAGCTCAAGCTGCATAATGCATTTGGTTCTTCGTCTGATGAAGATGCTTAGGATTGTTAGATTTTCATTTATCATTTGCTTCTGTAAGGAGCTACGCTCCAATGTTGTAACATTTCCCATTATTTCAATAAAAGAATAGTTTGTGTTCAAATATTTGCAAGGAAATAATCTTCAAAATGTTTGGAAAAATCATAAATTTATTTTTGCATACATCATTCTGCATATCGAGTCTGTTGTATAGAGTCTCATCTTTTGGATCTTTCTCCATTAGATCATCAAGCTGTCGCGTCTCAAAGTTTCTCGACCGCGCTCGCAATCAGATCACAGATACAATACTCATTCAAGCAGAAGAAGAGTAATGGAACATTCTGAACAAGAGAATATTGAGCTTCGTGGTACAGTGACCACCCTTCAGGAAAAGTTGGAAAGTCTCACTACTCTGGTTGACTCCTTAATGGCCGCACAGAATCAGCCGCCGCCACCTAATAGTCAAGCAGCGGTAACATCTGAAGTCACTACTCCAGTTTCTACAGTTGCATTCAGCATTCCATCTTTCTCCATGCCAGAAGGTTGGGGCACGCATTTCAGCTTCGGTACAGGTTTCCGCCATAATGTTTCTGGGGTTCAAACATCCACAACTGAAGCGCATGCTGCACAAAGTTCACAGTTTACTCCAAATCAGGGGGTAACTTTTTCTCAAGTCACTATGGCACTTTCTCAACTCACTATGACAGTTCCGACTCCTACGGTTCACACTGTTCCTTATGAAGGCAATGAGATTTATCATGATCAAGGTGATAACACAAATCAGCGAAACCTTGTGGAAGATCTCCAAGAGCAGTTTAACAAGATACAGCTAGAAGTCAAAGCTATTTGCGGGAAAGATTTGTTTGGAAAGAATGCCCAGGAACTATGTTTGGTTCCCAGTGTACAAATACCTGCTAAATTCAAGGTCCCTGACTTTGAGAAGTACAAAGGTAGTTCTTGTCCACAAAGCCATCTTGTGATGTATGCTAGAAAGATGTCTACTTATGCAGATAATCATCAGTTGCTTATCCATTACTTTCAAGACAGTTTGACTGGTGCCGCACTAAAGTGGTACACAGGCTTGGATAGCACTAATATTCGAACATTCAATGACCTAGGTGAGGCCTTTGTCCGACAATACAAGTATAACTCGGATATGGCTCCAGACAGAGATTAGCTTCGATCCATGGCTCAGAAAGACCATGAAGCTTTCAAAGAGTATGCCCAACGATGGAGAGAAACTGCTGCTCAGATTAATCCACCGTTAAAAGAGAAAGAGATGACAAAGATCTTCTTGAATACTCTTGGCCCGTTTTACTATGAACGCATGATTGCTAGTGCTCCAAGTGATTTCACCGAAATGGTAAACATGGGGATGCGTCTAGAAGAAGGGGTCCGAACCGGACGTCTAACTAAAGAAGGTGGATCTTCAAGCGGAACCAAAAAGTTCGGAAGTGGTTTCCCAAAGAAGAAGGAACAAAGTGTTGACATGGTATCCCAAGGGAGGCCAAGAGGAAATGTCAATCGTCAACGACAGGTAGCTGCTATTGCACCAGCCGTTAATACAGCACCGAATCCGGGATTTAGCCCGCAGTTTCAACAACAACAGGCTCAACAGTTTAACTATAATCAGAATCGTGTACAAAGAGCTCCACAGTTTGATCCGATTCCAATGACCTACACAGAGTTGTACCCTGCTTTGATTGAAAGAGGTTCTGTTCAAACTAAAGCACCACCACCAGTACCTGAGAAACTCCCATGGTGGTACAAAGCTGAGGTCTCATGCCCTTATCATCAAAGAGCACCTGGCCATGATCTCGAACATTGCATAGCTTTGAAATATGAAGTTCAGAGGTTGGTTAGATCTAATCTCCTCTCTTTCAGAAATTTGAACCCAAATGTGCAAGCAAATCCGCTGCCCAATCATGGAGGGCATGTTGTAAACATGGTGTATGGATGTCCTGGTCCATACCGAGTCTATAATATCAATTTCTCAAGAGCAGATTTGGTACAAATGCACGCCACTCTCTGTCGAGGGCAGAATTTTCGCCAGCATCACTACGGTTCCTGTAGCATATGTTGTGTAGATCCTCACGGATGTTCGATTGTGAGAAGAGATCTCCAAGTTCTGCTAGATAATGGTACTATTCAGATCTACAGAAATAGGAATGAAGATGAAGTTAACATGATAGGATGTTATCCGCATGAGCTTTTAGTCTCAGGTATCAACTCGGAAATGCCTAAAGTTAACGTCATCGTTCCTCATTTCAACATGCCTGAGCGCATAGAAGTTACTTACAACAAGCCGAAGGTTCCTGTTGCTCCTTTGATCATTTGTCTACCTGGACCTGTTCCTTATGACTCTGACAAGGCAGTTCCATACAACTACAATGCTACAATGATAAAGAATGGACAAAAAGTTCCTTTACCTACTCTTTCATCTGTCGTGAATATCGCCGATGTGAGTCGAGTAACAAGAAGTGGACGTGTGTATACTCCACTACCTCCGAAGCAGCCTGTTGCTCCTGCTACCGGACAAAATCCTGTTAATACACCAGTGGGAAATCCCGAGGAAACTCCTGTCAATAATACAAACACTGATGTTGGTCAATCCAGTGGAACCAATGTCAATCCTGACTTTGACGAAATTTTGAAGCTTATCAAAAAAAGTGAATACAAGATTGTGGATCAGCTTATGCAGACTCCTTCAAAAATCTCAATACTTTCATTGCTTTTAAACTCTGAAGCACACAGGGAAGCCCTGATGAGAGTTTTGGATCAAGCTTTTGTAGATCATGATGTGACTGTTGACCATTTTGATGGGATAATAGCCAACATAACTGCTTGCAACAATTTAAGCTTCTGTGATGAAGAACTCCCCGAGGAGGGCAGAAATCACAACCTTGCTCTACACATTTCTATGAACTGTCAGTCAGACTCTTTGTCCAATGTGTTGGTAGACACCGGATCTTCCTTGAATGTGATGCCAAAGACGACTCTTGCTCGCTTGTCTTACCAAGGAATGCCTATGAAGTTCAGTGGTGTAGTAGTCAAAGCATTTGATGGTTCGCGAAAATCTGTTATCGGCGAAGTCAACCTTCCCATGACAATTGGCCCACATACATTTCAAATCACCTTCCAGGTCATGGACATTCAAGCTGCTTATAGCTGTCTGTTAGGACGACCATGGATCCACGAAGCAGGGGCAGTAACTTCTACGCTTCACCAAAAGTTAAAATTTGTAACAAATGGAAAATTGGTAACAATAAGCGGGGAGCAAGCCTTGATGGTGAGCCATTTATCCAATTTCTCTTTCATAAGTGCTGATAATGAGGAAGGAACACAGTTCCAAGGTCTCTCTTTAGAAGACGAATCCTTCAAAAAGAAAGCGTCACTCTTCTTACAAAGAGGCAGTAAAAGTAGTGAAAGATGGAACTACCACTGGCTGGGGGCAAGTTGTGATCCCTACCAAGAATGAAACCAGAGCAGGACTCGGAAGTTCACCAACATTCTTAAACTGCACCAATAAGGATGAAACCCTTCGTCCGATCAAAGAAACATTCATTAGTGGAGGATTCCTTAACCCAATTCCTCAAGAGGTTAATGTCCTTATCGAAGAATGCATCGAAGAAGGTCTCTCCGATGATGAAGAAGAATGGAAATGTTATCTCAATGACTCGGGATACATATCTCAGGAAGAACCATATCCTCCGTCACAGAAATCCAAAGGTAACGAAACTGAGCCTATTCCTGCAGAGATCTGGGACACCTTGGGACAACCAAGTGGAAAATTTGATTATATGGTGAAATACACTGCACCTGAAAGTTCAAAGATTGCGATTGAAGATATCCAACCAACTGGATGGGGAGATCCCTTTGAATATAACAGTCAACCAGAAGAGGCTTATCAGCCCTGTCAATTTTCTCAGCAGCCTGAAATAACTGAAGATTTCGGCTTACACGCATCTGCCAAGGTTTATAATCCTGAAGATGGTTATTATCACATAAATGCCATTTTTGAAGATGAAGGGGAAGATGGTCCCGCAACTGACTCGGAAAGTGTCGCTGACAATGAGTCTCTTCATCCTGAAGACTGGGAAATACATCCTGAAAATTATGAAGATTGTGACTTATCATATGCTCTTCAAGAAGTAGAAGAAGACCGTTTCAACTCTACAAAGAACAAGGTTGACAAACCAGGACCTTCAAATCCTGCTCGACCAGCGGACAATGTCAATACTGAAGATAATTCTGAGGGGAATTTTCCTGAATACATAATACACAGAGGAGTTCGCTGCTACTGGAAAGCTGTCGACGTTCCGAATGTTGTTCGCCGCTCAAAGTAATCACCTCGCTGTTATTTTGACCTCCTGCCTGGCCCAAAGCAGAGATATGTTTTATAGGGCTTTGCTTTTAAATGTTCCGCCCAAATAACTTTGTGTATAGGGCTTTGTTTTAAAAGTTTCCCTCTTTGTCCTGCCCAAGACAAATGAGTTTGTGTTTAGGGCATTGTTTCAAAAATGAATCATAAATAAAGTGTCATTTTGAAATCCCTACATTATATGTTTTATTTTTGCTTTTTTCTGGAAATGGTAATCCTAAAGAACCAAAATAAAAAAAAACTTTTCAAAAAAAAAATCTGCATACACTCTTGCATTCATAAATGTTCTGAAATAAATATAAATCACATGTGCAGATTTACTATTGATAAACCCATTGAATGCAATAACCCTATGCCCTCTCCCAACTTTGAGTTTCCTGTGTTCGAAGCTGAAGAAGAGGAAGAAGAGGAGATCCCGGACGAGATCTCTCGATTACTTAAGCACGAGGAAAGAGCCATTCTGCCTCACAAAGAGCCTTTAGAAAAGATCAACTTGGGTTCTGAAGAAGACAAAATAGAAGTGACCATTGGATCGCTGCTTGATGCTGATATCAAGAGTAAGTTGACAGACCTTCTCAAAGAATATGTTGACGTGTTTGCCTGGTCCTACCAAGACATGCCTGGGTTGGATACGAATATTGTTCAGCATTACTTGCCATTGAAGCCAGAATGTCCGCCAGTTAAGCAGAAATTGCGAAGGACTCACCCTGATATGCCTAACAAGATCAAAGTGGAAGTTCAAAAGCAACTCGACGCAGGTTTTCTTGTCACCTCAGAATATCCTCAATGGTTGGCCAACATAGTGCCAGTTCCAAAGAAAGATGGCAAAGTCAGAATGTGTGTTGACTACCGTGACTTGAACAAGGCCAGTCCAAAAGATGACTTTCCATTACCACATATGGACATGTTGGTTGATAACACCGCTAAGTTCAACGTCTTTTCTTTCATGGACGGGTTCTCTGGTTATAATCAGATCAAGATGGCTCCTGAAGACATGGAGAAGACGTCTTTCATCACCCCATGGGGTACCTTTTGCTACAAAATGATGCCGTTTGGATTAAAGAATGCAGGCGCAACTTACCAAAGGGCAATGACTACTCTCTTTCATGACATGATGCATAAAGAAATTGAAGTTTATGTGGACGACATGATAGCCAAGTCCAGCACAGAAGAAGAACATATTGAATACCTTTTGAAGTTGTTTCAACGACTAAGGAAATATCAGCTTCGCTTGAATCCTAACAAATGCACTTTTGGGGTTAGATATGGAAAACTCTTGGGTTTCATTGTCAGCCAAAGAGGTATCGAAGTAGATCCCGACAAAGTCAGAGCTATTCAAGAGATGCCTGCACCAAAAACTGAAAAGCAAGTAAGAGGATTTCACGGACGATTGAACTATATCTCCAGATTTATCTCTCAAATCACTGCTACTTGTGGGCCGATTTTCAAGCTTCTCCGCAAAGATCAAGGGGTTGTATGGACTGAAGATTGCCAGAAAGCGTTCGACAGTATCAAAGAATACCTGTTAGAACCACCAATATTGATTCCTCTAGTTGAAGGAAGACCATTAATCATGTACCTTACTGTGTTGGAAGAATCCATGGGTTGTATGCTTGGACAGCAAGATGAAACCGGTAAGAAGGAGCATGCCATCTATTACCTGAGTAAGAAATTCACAGATTGTGAGTCTCGTTACTCCATGCTCGAAAAAACATGTTGTGCTTTGGCTTGGGCTTCAAAGCGTCTCCACCAATACATGATCAACAATACTACTTGGTTAATCTCCAAAATGGATCCGATCAAGTACGTCTTTGAAAAGCCTGCCTTAACAGGAAGGATTGCCCGATGGCAAATGTTATTATCCGAATATGACATTGAATACCGTGCTCAAAAAGCAGTCAAAGGAAGCATTCTCGCCGATCATTTGGCGCATCAACCAATTAATGAATATCAATCTCTCAAGTTTGACTTTCCTGACGAAGATGTCATGTACTTGAAGATGAAAGATTGTGATGAACCGTTACCTGAAGAAGGTCCTGATCCTGGATCAAGATGGGGCCTAATTTTTGATGGAGCAGTAAACGCTTTTGGCAATGGAATTGGGGCAGTCATCATCACTCCCAAAGGTACTCATATCCCGTTCTCCGCCAGACTGCTATTTGATTGCACCAACAACATCGCAAAATATGAAGCTTGTATCATGGGTCTCGAAGAAGCCATTGACTTAAGGATCAAGATCCTAGACATATATGGAGATTCAGCCCTTGTGATCAACCAAATCAACGACAAATGGGAAACTTACCACCCTGGCTTGATTCCTTACAGAGATTATGTAAGACGTCTGTTGACTTTCTTCAACAAGGTTGAATTGCATCATATACCTCGAGATCAGAATCGAATGGCAGACGCCTTGGCTACTCTATCTTCCATGTTCAAAGTCAATCATTGCCACGATATGCCTACAGTCAGAATTACGCGCCTTGAAAGGTCCGCCTATGTATTTGCAACCGAAGGAGTCATCGATGATAAACCGTGGTTCCACGACATCAAACGCTTCCTTCAAACTCAAGAGTACCCACTTGGGGCATCAAACAATGATAAGAAAACTCTAAGGAGGCTTTCTGGCAGTTTCTTCCTGAACGGAGATGTGTTATACAAAAGAAACTTCGACATGGTTTTGCTCAGATGCGTGGACAGACACGAAGCAGACATGTTAATGCATGAAGTGCATGAAGGTTCCTTTGGAACTCATTCAAATGGGCATGCGATGTCCAAAAAGATCTTAAGAGCAGGATACTATTGGTTGACAATGGAATCAGATTGTTGTAAACACGTGAAGAGATGTCACAAGTGCCAGATCCACGCAGATAAGATCCATGTGCCACCGACTCTACTCAACGTTCTCTCATCTCCATGGCCTTTTTCCATGTGGGGTATCGACATGATTGGAATGATCGAACCAAAAGCTTCAAACGGTCATCGTTTCATCTTAGTGGCAATTGATTACTTCACCAAATGGGTCGAAGCAGCATCTTACGCCAATGTTACAAGACAAGCGGTTGTAAGGTTTATCAAGAATAACATCATTTGCCGATATGGTATTCCCAGCAAGATCATTACTGACAATGTTTCAAACTTGAATAACAAAATGATGAAAGAATTATGTGAGGAATTCAAGATTGAGCATCATAACTCTTCTCCTTACAGACCAAAAATGAACGGCGCCATTGAAGCCGCTAACAAGAACATTAAGAAGATCGTCCAGAAAATGGTCGTAACTTACAAAGACTGGCATGAAATGCTGCCATTTGCTTTACATGGGTACCGTACTTCAGTGCGTACTTCAACAGGGGCAACTCCCTTTTCTCTAGTATACGGCATGGAAGATGTCATCCCCGTAGAGGTTGAATACCATCAATGAGAGTCCTCATGGAGACTAAGTTATCAGAGGCTGAATGGTGTCAAAGCAGATATGATCAGTTGAACTTAATCGAAGAAAAACGTATGACTGCTCTATGCCATGGACATTTATACCAAGCAAGGATGAAACAAGCTTTCAACAAAAAGGTTCGACCTCGTGAATTTCGAGAAGGCGACCTCGTGCTTAAAAAGATCTTGTCTTTTCAACCAGATTCTAGGGGCAAATGGTCTCCTAATTACGAAGGCCTGTATGTTGTCAAAAGAACATTTTCTGGCGGCGCCATGACTCTTGCAACCATGGATGGTGATGAACAGCTCGGTAAGTTGAAAACCCGCAAAGGGCGACTTAGGCAAAAATGAGCGTCTCGGTGGACTGAAAACCCGAAAGGGCGGTCCAGGCAAAAATTAGAGACAATAAACAGAAAAGAATTCATCCTGGTAGATTGAAAACCTGAAAGGGCAATCTAGGCAAAAATTAAGGATTTATGACAAAGTAACTGCATCAGTCCATACTTCGTCACCTGAAGAGTCTTTTTCATCAAAGGATCTTCGATCAAATCATCGCCAATCTGAAGCAACAAGCACAGTTGGAACTCAAAGTTGTTAGGGGGAATAGTGGTTATTGCTTTCAATGTAGCCTTTTCCGCATAATTACCATTTCCAACTTTTGTAAATACTCTATGGAATCACGCCTTCAGCTGATTACCATCCTATTAAATAAATTTGAGCCTTGTGCCCATTTGTTTGCAATTCTAATTTCTTTTAGCTTGCAAAATGACACTTTAATTGTGTTATTCACTTTTGAAAGAAAAAAGAAAAAAGTTTTAAATGAATTTACTTTTCCTTTCTTTTCAAAATAAAAGCGAAACTTTCCTTTGAGTGGTGAACAACCGAAGGAACATCAACAACTATCTCCATAGGATGAATCAAAGATTATGATAGGAAAAGCTCTTCTATCCCCAGTGAAGAAGCTCTTCTATCCCCAGTGAAGAAGCTCTTCTATCCCCAGTGAAGAAGCTCTTCTATCCCCAGTGAAGAAGGTCTTTTATCCCCAGTAACGAAGATTTTCTATCTCCAGTGAAGAGGTTCTTCCATCTCAATAAAAAAGGATGCTCATCTTCCCCAGAAAAGTTTAAAGCACGCAACACCATTCATCACCTGTGTTATCTACACCATGTTGAAGAACATTTGCCAAGTATCTGGTTGTATTGCGACGTCGGTCTGTCTCCAGTATACACTTCTTTGTCTGTCAATTTCGTCAGTATGCATGCTACATTCATGACATTCATCATTCATACATATTTGCATCATTTATGCATCATTGCATTTTTCAAATGTCTGCCTAAAATCACTTGTTTAGGATATATCTATCCCAAAGAAAGAAAAAAAAGAAAGAAAAGAAAAAAATAAACAAGTACGGGCGTGTCATCTCTCCAGTAGGTTGTCACCCATAAGCAAAAAGAACATATTCTTTCTCCAGTTCCCCACTGAGATCATCCCTCGTGGAAGAAGGTTGCTTTAGTTTCTCCTCTCAAAACGAAGGAGAAAATCCCCAATTGAGTTCATCCCTCATTGGGTACAAAGTCTTGTTTGACTGTTTCTTTCCAATTCATTCATGGATAGAACCCTGTCTTTACCAAGAGATTCAAATTCCGATTCCCCAAATAGAGTCGTGAAAAACAGACAATAAGCAATAGCCTCATAATCCGAGCAGCTTATGTCTCTTTCAAAAGATTTTTCCTCTCTAGGAAATCAATCATGAAGACCATGTGACAATCAGGGCCTTATTACTGTTCACAAGGCTGAATAACCAGTAATTTCCCTAGCAAAGTCTCCAGAATCATTTTATCACTCGGCTGATAATTGATCTTGTCTTCAGAACCGCTATCACGAGGCTGGTAGTCGGTAACCTTTTTGTTCTGGTTATATTATTTAACATGTCTATCACCATGCTGATAGTCGGTAATATTAACCGAACCTTTGAAACTCTTTTTACCTTGTCAAGTCTATCACAATGCTGGTAGTTGGTAATCTAGTTTCATACCTTTCACATTCGCATTATTAACAAGTCTATCCCTGTGCAGATGGTCGGCAATGTCGATAGGTAAGCTTTTCTTACAAAGCTATCATTCTCCGGTGAAGCATACACTTGCTTTCCCAAAAAGAAAAAACGGATTCTCTTCCTAAAAACGGATTGAGACATCCTTCCCGATCTCTTGTCCCCAGTGGAGTCAGTTCTCGATATCCCCTCGGTAGAGATATCCTTGCATCATTCGCAATTTTGGTATCTTAGGTCCAAAATTCGCGTCTTCTGATATTTAAGTCTCTTCCACCCTATCAAAACGAAGATTTTCAATCTTCATATCTCAGGTTGAAGAAACTTAAATAGGGGCATCTGTCATACCCCAATTTTTGACCTAAGATACCACCTCATATCATTTGCATATGCATCATTTGCATCTCTAACAAACTGCATAGCTTGTGTTTGCTACTTGTGACTCAGCAGGATTTGATCAGGAAATCACTCATCAGTACAAGTAACAATCAATTAGGGTTTTGTTCTCCCTTCATTTCAAATGAATCATCTTCATCAACAATCAACATTTGGTCCTCAGAGATTCATTTCAACGAGCTCAAAGGCTCTGAATCAACCAAGTTAGGGTTTTGACTGAAGTTGGCATATTCCTGACTTTTGCTCAGAGTTTGACCTAATGACTTAAGACATGACCTCAAGACCCCAAGTGCATCATTTTGACCTAATCCATTGGCTCAAAACATCTCCTACACAAGGATTGATCAACAGTGAAATTTCAAATCATCAAATTAGGGTTTTGAACTATCAGGGACTGAAATCAGGGATCACATTTGGGAAACCCTAAAAATCCCCAGGAAGTCAATCAAAGGTTTCAATCATCTTCAAATAATTCCTATGACAACATCCAATGGAAATTACATCTCAATTCAAGATCCACAGTCATCAATTTCATCAGGTCGACAATTAGGGTTTTTGACCTAATTCACTGAACAACTGACTTTTTAATCAGGACATGGTGCCACAACTCAAACCATGGCTCAATATCCTCTAATGCCTCAATATTATCCATTCATACCATTCATTTGGTGAGGATAGCCTGGTTCATTTGAAATCTCCAAAAACGCGATTCGTCTGAAAAAGTCAACTGTACAAGATCACCATTGACTTTTGGGGAATTTTGGTCAACCATGACTTTTGAAGTTTTGAATCATCAATATATGATATATGAAGTCATTTGATCAAGAAAAATCAAGAAAATTAATCAAGAATCAAAAAGTCAAAAGTTTGACTTTCATACTTAGAAAAATTTCTAAGTGTTTTTCAATGATTTTTTCCAAACTTTGGAAGGGAATTTCTCAAAATTTCACGTACAAACTGAAAAAAACTTCCAACATGAAAGTTGTAGATTTTGATCCAATGAACAACTTTGTCACATATAATTTTTTTTCAAAAGATCAACCATTTAAGAGATATGGAGCTTCAAAGTTGGTATCTTTTGAAAATTTCACTTAAAACTTCATTTTCTTCAAAGTTCATGGATCTTTTTCACCCATTTCCTTAAAGGTCTTGAAGAAACTTTCAACTAGGGTTTTGAAGTGTGTAACATGAGCTTTCCAAAATGTCCAAGAGCATGAAAAAATATGGAGTGTAGCTATGGCTTTGAATTTCTCCATTAGTGACCATTTCACTTGAAATTTCAAGTCATTTTTGCCAAAGTTATGTACCATGTGACCTATAACACAAGTGATGACACACCAATGCAATAATTGAGAGATATTTTCTGATTTAGGATCAGAAAGGAAAGAGATAAGAAGCTTGGCAAAATAACCATGGTTAAGTCACTTTTAACCATTTGCATTAAATGTAAAGATTCCATTTTATCTCTTAAGCCAAATCATCACTCTTTGATCCACTTGCAAGGGCTTTGTATTCAGAAAGCTTGGCCTATAAATAGAGGTACAAATCACTCTTCAAATCACACCAAAACCTCACAATTATAGGTTTTCTCTCTTCTTTCTTGAATTGCAAGTTTCATAGTTTTCAAAGAGGTAGAAAACTCAACCTTCAAACCCTTGAAGTTCTGAGCAAAATGATGCTTCCCACAACTCATAAACATCATATGTGATGTGTCTGATCCATCCATACACCCCAAAAACACCAGAAACTCAGAATCACTACCTCACTTCTCAAATATGCATAACATAAGCCTTATCATGCCAATTTTCATTCAAGCTCAATTCTGTCCAATCTAACCATCCAAACACATCCCATATACCATATATGAACTATCCCAACCATCATTCATGATCTGAAACACCTCCATCATCAGATTCGATCCTCACTCCAAGTAACTGCAGATCGGGTCCCATGGCTATGCTCAGATGAATTCAGTTCACTCCAAGCATCCAGACATGTTCCATAATCATCATTGAAGCTATCCAGATCATTGCAAAGCATCTGTAACACCTCTATTGAAGAATTCAATCTCCAGTTTTGCCGTTTTTGAAGGTAAGCCTCATGAACTTCAAACTCATACATACATGCATCATAAATGAAAAACTGATTTACCATCTTGTTTCTGCACACATGAGGATCATTAACCCTCAATCAATTGCTATTTATCTTGCACATACACGATTTCATGATCAATCTCAGAATTAGGGTTCTTCATGTTCATCACAAAATTGATCACCTTAGAGCAAAAATAAATGAAATTAAATGGTACCATCATGTTCCTTGTGAAAAAACGAGTAAGATAGACCCTTCACTTGATCAATTTGGTTCAGTTTCAGAGATTTTCAAATTCAAATGGGGATGGTGTTCTTGGCGCCATTTTTTGCGAAGGAAATTCAAAAATTGAGTTTAAAATATAATCAAATCTTTGCCTTTGTTAATCAGACCACGCGCGTGGTCCAGTTGGTTATGCTTTTGAGTGGTGAGCATGAGGTCGTGGGTTCAACACCCTTAGGGACCAAAACATTTTTTTTAACACTATTTTTCTTTATTTTCTTCACAAACTTCATTTAATTAATTAACTAACCAAACTAATTCATTTTTTCTTCATTTTTTATACACTCCTCATTTAACATATATATTTTATGAACATCCAAAAAAATCACAAAAAAAATGTTTATTTGATACTTTTTAGTTAGGTTTAAAATGACTTGTTTTTAAGTGTTTTAAATACTTTAAAATATTATTTTTCATTTGATTTTTTAACATAATCACTTGTAAATATTTTGTGATCAAACCCTAATCATTTAAGTGTTAATTAAGTGTAATCTTTATGTTTATCTTAATTAATTTGATTTCTTTCAAATTCAAACCGTTTTAAAACAAGCAATCACATTTCTTTTCAAAACGATAAACCATTTCTTTTTGATTTCAAAGGAAACTATTGATTAAATCTTTTTAATTGATCAATTGATTTTCAAAACGATGTGGGGCCTCTCGAATATTAGAGAGTATAAGACCCACTCCTTTTTCTTTTTATACAGTCTTTTTGTTCAAAACAAATAAACTTTTTTTCAAAACAAATCTTCAAACTGTTTTCAAAACGATGAAACCTCGCGTTCTTTAACAAAACAATCAACCATGTTTTATAAAATAAAACAGGGGCCTCCACATAGGTATAAGTCCCATTCCCGTACATGAAATTAGGTATTTCATTGTACATTCACCTTTTTGTACATACCTCGATCAGTTTATATTTAACTTCGAATAACAAATCAAAAAATGAAGGTTTTCTTTAAATCTTCCCAAAAAATACCATGGGCCTCCATGTAGGTATAAGTCCCAAGCCCCTTCGTAAATACTTGTTTACATAGCTTTTGAATAAACTCAAGTGGGTCTCTCCCCGAGTATGAGTCCCGAGCCCACGTGTATACAAATGGATCATGCTTACAGGTATATTTCCTTCATAAACTCCATTATATACACACACTTTGTCATATATAATTGTTCATACTTATTCATGTTTGTCCATGTTTGTTCATACTTGTTCATGTGTTTGTTCATGTTATATATGCTTGTTCAACTTAGTACAACACTAGGTTCCCCATAGCCTCCTATTGGGCTTCGTGTAAAGAATCTCCCTAGTTTAGGTTAGGACATAGAGTATGGTTTCCCGGTGAAATCGCTCTAAGAGCTCAAACCAACTATACCACGCCTCCTCTTGGGCTTCGTACAAACGACTTGTCCCTCCCATAGCCTCCTCTTGGGCTTACAATGCAAGGACCCTCGATTGTCCCTCCCATAGCCTCCTCTTGGGCTTACAATGCAAGGACCCTCGGATAGCCTCCTCTTGGGCTTCGTACAAGGACCCACGGGCTTCTTATAAGCATCCCCAATATCCAAATCAAATACCCTAGGAGATTAGACATTTTTCATCTCTATGATAGGAGTATCTCTTCTATATCATCACAATCAATCAATCAATCAATCAAACTTTTTTGCCACAAGGCTGGCTAATCAATCAAACTTTTTGCCACCATACTGGCTGATTAATCAAAGTTTTTGTCACAAGGCTGACTTCATTGAAACTTTTGCCACAAGGCTGGCAGATTAATCAAAACTTTTTGTCACAAGGCTGACTTCATTGAAAGTTTTTGCCACAAGGCTGGCTAAAAAACATCTTTATCATTCTAAGCGCCATAAGTGGCATGGCCCAGGGCTTATAATGAAAAGATTTTCAAACAAAAACAAATAGATGTATGTGATGATATAGATTAGATACATCGAACATTGAGATGACATTTGTCTCTTATCCTTTGCTTCCACTAGCATAAGTGGGAACTACGATTGCTCTGACTTTCTCAACATCCCTTTGAGAATACGTAGGCACAAGGTCGTATCCTTGGCGAGCAAAACTTCTCCCTCAAACCATTCAAACCTTAGCACCCGTAGACCCCGAGCTACAGATGCTCTGATTCCCTCTAAGGGATATGTATGCAGAGGATCGCGATGATCTTTGCGAGCATAATCAAACAAACACCCTAGGTCCCACCTATTTCACAACAGAACCTCCACCATAACATAGAATGAAACAAACACAAAAAAAAAAGCCTATAGAGTACTATAGATACGTTGGGTGCTAATACCTTCCCTTCGTATAACCAACCCTCTTACCCAAGATCTCTCCCCCCACTTTTAAGGTTATTGCAGCTTTTTTCATTTTCCTACTTTGGAAATAATAAAAAGTTTGGTCGAAACAAAGAAAAATTATTTTTATGAGCACTCGAGCCCAAAGAAGGCATCAGGTGTCTCATCCCGAAAAAAGGATACGATTTTTCCCCGCGACAGATATTAGACGAAGTGAAATCCCTATAGGCTAGGGATGAAAGGTGTATAAATGGAAATCGAAAAACCTACAAATTAGGGGATGCGCAGAAGCGAGCACATAGTGACCGTTCAAGACCGTCCCTAGATCTCATGGCCATTGTGAAGCCAATCGACGTGCGTTAATGGGGATGTCCTTCAGGGGAAGGACGCGTCGTTGTAAAAACACATGGACGTAAAAGACAATCTGATGTAGGAGGATTGTGCGTATCAAAAAAGAAATAGCACGTCGGAAAGCATTTTAATATTTAAGCAGTTTTAGTTTTAATATTTAAGCAATTTCTATTTTATTTGTTTTATTTAATTTTGTTTTGGATTAAAGGCCCATGAGGCCCAATAGGGTTTATTTGTTTTCTGTATTTAAAGACCTTTGGCATGGCCATAAGGATTATCTCTTTTATTATAATAGAATCCAAAGTTTTCTTTATTCCTGGTGGACTCCGGACCTTATCTATAGGGTTTGCGCTTGCAACCCTGTTTTATTCAATTATTAGTGCTTGCTATTCCTTTGGGCGGCTTCCGACTGCGTCAGTTGGCATCAGAGCCTGGTTGGCATCAGAGCAGATTTTCTCCTGTTCTTTTCGTAGCTTGAAAACTATGGCGAATCAACCGGTGAGCAAAGCAGATCTTGAGGGAATTACCACAGCTTTTACCGCGGCTCTAATTGCTTTGACTGAACAGATGGCGAATTTAGCAAATCGGGCGAACAACACCAATAATGGGAATCGGCGAAGAGACAGGAGAGGGGAACCGATTAGGGTTCTACGGGGTGGAAACTGTGTCGAAGATTCGAGTTCTGATGAAGAAGAACCTTACGATGAAGAGGATAATCGTGGGAATCTACAGAACAACCATGACTATCGAGTGAAGGCTGATATTCCACTGTTCTACGAAACTATGGGAGTGGAGGAGTTTCTTGATTGGCAGATCGACGTCGACAAGTTCTTCGATGTTATGGGTGTCCCTGAGAACAAGCAATTCAAGATGGTTGCGATCAGGCTTAAAAGTACTGCAGCTGTCTGGTGGGATAAACTTGTTGTTCAAAGGTAGAGACAAAGAAAGGGGCCAGTCAGAACTTGGAGAAGAATGAAACAATTGATGTCGGAGCGGTTTTTACCGGAGGATTATGAGAAGATTCTTTATAAGATGTACATAGAGTGTGTTCAGGGCAAGAGAACCGTGACTGAATACACAGCTGAGTTCCTGCGGTTTTCTGAGCACAATGAATTGGGAGAATCAGAAAGCCAGAAAGTGGTTCAATACATCAGTGGCCTAAAGGGATCCTTGCAGGAGAAGATGGGTTTACAGACTGTATGGACCGTAGTTGAAGCATCCAGTTTGGCTTTGAAGGCAGAATTGATGGAGAAATCCCCTCAAAATTTCTCGTCTATTGAAAGGTATTCACCCCAAAGTAATTGTGAATCAGCAAGTGGCAAGGAAAAGAATGCAACACCCCGGGATTCCAATCTTGAGAATAAGGGGGCTAGCAGCTCTAGCAGTGTGCAGCATGGTAAAGAACCAATTCAGAGGCCAAATAATCCATATGCTAGACCCGCTATAGACACATGTTATCGTTGTAACGGAAGAGGCCACAAATCAAATGTTTGTCCAACAAGAAGAGTCGCTTTTGTTGTGGAAGAAAGGGAGGAAGACGAGGAAAGAAAAGATTCTATAGTTAAGAACGATGAGTATGTCGATGTTGAGTTTACGGTGGAAGAATCTGATGAGAGGGTAAATTTTGTGTTGCATCGAATGTTACTAGCATCCAAAGACGAAGGGCAGCGCAAGAATTTGTTCAAGACACATTGTTCTATCAAGAACAAAGTGTGTAATCTAATTGTGGATAGTGGCAGCATGGAGAATCTAGTGTCGAAAAAATTGGTAGATCATTTGAAGTTGTCCACAAAACCACATGAGAAGCCGTACAACCTCGGTTGGGTAAGTAAGGGCTCCCAAGTTCGAGTAACACTAACCTGCAGAGTTCCTATCTCCATCGTAAAACATTATAGAGAAGAGGTACTTGTCGCGGGGAAAAATCGTTGTTTTTTTTCGGGATGAGACACCTGATGCCTTCTTTGGGCTCGAGTGCTCAAAAAATGATTTTTCTTTTGTACAGACCAAACTTTTTATTGTTTCCAAAAGAGGAAAAGGAAAAAAGTTGCAATAACCTAAAAGTGGGGGAGAGATCTTTGGGTAAGAGGGTTGGTTATACGAAGGGAAGGTATTAGCACCCAACGTATCTATAGTACTCTATAGGTTTCTTTGTTTTGTTTATTCCATTCTTGTTATTGAGGAGGTTCTTGTGAGAAAGAGGTGGGACCTAAGGTGTTTGTTTGATTATGCTCGCAAAGATCATCGCGATCCTCTGCATACATATCCCCTAGAGGGAATCAGAGCATCTGTAGCTCGGGGTCTACGGGTGCTAAGGTTTGAGTGGTTTGAGGGAGAAGTTTTGTTTTGCTCGCCAAGGATCGACCTTGTGCCTACGTATTCTCAAAGGGATGTTGAGAAAGTCAGAGCAATCGTAGTTCCCACTTATGCTAGTGGAAGCAAAGGATAAGAGACAAATGTCATCTAAATGTTCGATGTATCTAATCTATATCATCACATACATCTGTTTGTTTTTTTTTGAAAATCTTTTCATTATAAGCCCTGGGCCATGCCGCTTATGGCGCTTAGAATGATAAAGATGTTTTTGTTGTTTAACCAGCCTTGTGGCAAAAACTTTCAATGAAGTCAGCCTTGTGACAAAAAGTTTTGATTAATCAGCCAGCCTCGTGGCAAAAGTTTCAATGAAGTCAGCCTTGTGACAAAAACTTTGATTAATCAGCCAGTATGGTGGCAAAACGGTTTGATTGATTAGCCAGACTTGTGGCAAAAAAGTTTGATTGATTAGCCAGCCTTGTGGCAAAAAATTTTGATTGATTGATTGATTGTGATGATATAGAAGAGATACTCCTATCATAGAGATGATAAATGTCTAATCTCCTAGGTTTTTGATTTGGATATTGGGGATGCTTATAAGAAGCCCGTGGGTCCTTGTACGAAGCCCAAGAGGAGGCTATCCGAGGGTCCTTGCATTGTAAGCCCAAGAGGAGGCTATGGGAGGGACAATCCAGGGTCCTTGCATTGTAAGCCCAAGAGGAGGCTATGGGAGGGTCACTCGTTTGTACAAAGCCCAAGGGGAGGCATGGTATAGTTGGTCTGAGCTCTTAGAGCGATTTCACCGGGAAACCATACTCTATGTCCTAACCTAAACTAGTGGAGATTCTTTGCACGAAGCCCAATAGGAGGCTATGGGGAACCTAGTGTTGTACTAAGTTGAACAAGCACACATATCACATATATGAACAAACATGAACAAGTATGAACAAACATGAGCAGGTATGAACAATTATATATGACAAAGTGTGTGTATATAATGGAGTTTATGAAGGAAATATACCTGTAAGCATGATCCATTTATATACACGGGAGCTCGGGACTCACACTCGGGGAGAGGTCCACTTGAGTTTATTCAAAGCTATGTAAACAGGTTTTTACAAGGGCTTGGGACTTATACCTACATGGAGGCCCATGGTATTTTTGGGAAGATTTAAAGAAACCTTCATTTTTGGTTTGTTATTCAAAGTTAAAAATCAAATTGATCGAGATATGTATAAAAAGGTGTATGTACAAAAAGGCGTACAATGAAATACCTAATTTCATGTACTGGAATGAGTATGTACAAAAGGGCTTGGGACTTATACCTACGTGGAGGCCCGTGTTTTATTTACAAAACATGGTTGATTGTTTATTTACAGGACGCGAGGTTTCGCTTTTGAAAAACTGTTTGAAAGTTGTTTTGAAAGAGTTTATTCTGTTTGAAGAAAAAAAGACTGTATAAAAAAGAAAAGAAATGGGACTTACACTCTCTAATATTCGAGAGGCCCCTGTTTTATTTTCATAAAACAGGGTGGACGGTTTTTGAAAAAAAGGTGTGAGATTTATTTTTTTAAAAACAGTTTGAAAAGTATTGTTTTAAAAAAGTTTTCTGTACAAAGAAAAACTGTAAAAGGAAAAAAAGAGTGGGTCTTATACTCTCTAATATTCGAGAGGCCCCACTTCGTTTTGAAAATCAATTGATCAATTAAAAAGGTTTAATCAATAGTTCAAAAAGAAATGGTTTATCGTTTTGAAAAGAATCGCGATCGCTCGTTTTAAAACGATTTGAATATGAAAGAAATCAACTTAATTAAGTTTAAAACAAGTTTTAATGCTTAATTAAGACCTAAGTGATTAGGGTTTGATCACAAAATATTTACAAGTGATTAAGTTCGAAAAATCAAATGAAAAAAACAAATTTTAAAGTATTAAAAATACTTAAAAATATGTCATTTTAAACTTAATTAAATTGTATTAAATTAATATTTTTTTGTGATTTTTTTTAGATGTTCTTAAAATATACCTATTAAATAAGAAGTGTAAAAAAAATGAAGTGAAAATGATGAATTTTGATTGGTTAAATAATTAATTGAAGTTGTAAAGAAAAATAAGAAAAATAAGTGATAAAAAATTGGCTTTGGTCCTGCCAGGGTTTGAACCCACGCCCTGAGGTTCACTACTCAAAACAACAACCAACTGAGCTGCGCGCGCAGCTTGTTTATGATACACACTCATTTAATTATATTAAAAAACAAGTATTTGAAACTTCTGAACAAAAAATGGCGCCAAGAACACATCCCTATTTTGATTTTGAATTCTTCTGAAACTGAACCAATTTGAACAAGTAAAGGGTCTATTTCACTCGATTTTCCATAAGGAACATGATGGTAAGCTTTAATTTCATTTATTTTCACTCTAAGATCATTAATTTTCTGATGAACACGAAGAACCCTAATTCTATGATTCAATCTGAAATCGTGTATGTGCAAGTTATGATGCAATTGATTGAGGGTTAATGATCCATATGTATGCAGAAACATGATGGCAAAGCAATATTTCATTTATGATGCGTGCAAATATGAGTTTGAAGTTCATGTGCACTTACCTCAAAAACGGCCAAGCTGGAGATTGAATTTTGCAAAGGAGGGCTCCCAGATGTTGTTTCTTGATCTGAACACCTTCAATGAACCTTATGAAACATGTTTGAATGCTTGGAACTGTTTGGATTCACCTGTGTAAAGCTATGGAACCCGATCTGCAGTATGGCTCAAGTGAGAATCATGCTATGTGATTTTGGAGTTACAGGTCATGGATGATGGTTGGAACAGCTCATATATGGTATATAGGATGTGTTTGGATGATTAGCTTAGGCAGAAATGAGCTTGGGTGAGATTTGGCATGATAAGGCTCAATATGTGTTCATATGGAAGTGAGGTAGTGATTTTGAGTTCTGAGTGTTTTTGGGGTGTGTGGATGGATCAAACACTTCACATTTGATGTTTATGGGATGTTAGAACCCTCACTTTGCTTAGAAATTGCAAGAGATGGAAATTGCAATTCTCCCTCTTTGAAACTCATGAAACTTGTAACTTAAGAAAGAAGA
This sequence comes from Vicia villosa, assembly GCF_029867415.1. Lineage (NCBI taxonomy): Eukaryota > Viridiplantae > Streptophyta > Magnoliopsida > Fabales > Fabaceae > Vicia > Vicia villosa. The sequence goes on along the minus strand of NC_081180.1, from coordinate 107,100,320 downwards.
GAGAAAACCTATGATTATGAGGTTTTGGTGTGAATTTGAATGAACTTTGGACCTCTATTTATAGGCCAAGGATTCTGAACTCCAAGCTTTGCAAGTTGATCAAAGAATGGTGATTTGGCATTTGGAGATAAAATGGAATCTTTACATTTAATGCATAATGGTTAAAAGTGACTAAACCATGGTTAAACTTCAAGCTTCTTATCCTCTTCCATTCTGATCTTCTAATCAGAAAATATCTTCAATTATTGTCTTGATGCATCATTACTTGCATTATTTGGCAAAATGGTTCATAACTTAGTGAAAATGGCTTGAAATTTCAAGTGAAAATGATCACTAAATGCATAATTCAAAACCATAGCTATGCTCCATATTTTTTCATGCTCTTGGACATTTTGGAAAGCTCATGTTACACACATCAAAACCCTAGTTGAAAGTTTCTTCAAGACCTTTAAGGAAATGGGTGAAAAAGATCCATGAACTTTGAAGAAAATGAGGTTTCAAGTGAAGTTTTCAAAAAGTACCAACTTTGAAGCACCATATCTCTTAAATGGTTGATCTTATGGAAAAAATTTATATGTGTCAAAGTTGTTTATTGGATCAAAATCTACAACTTTTATGTTGGAAGTTTTTTTCAATTTGTAGGTGAAATTTTGAGAAATTCCCTTCCAAAGTTTGGAAAAAACCATTGAAAAACACTTAGAAATTTTTCTAAGTATGAAAAGTCAAACTTTTGACTTTTGATTCTTGATTGATTTTCTTGATTTTCCTTGATCAAATGACTTCTCATATCATATATTGATGATTTAAAACTTCAAAAGTCATGGTTGACCAAAATTCCCCAAAAGTCAATGGTGATCTTGTACAGTTGACTTTTTCAGACGAATCGCGTTTCTGGAGATTTCAAATGAAACAGGCTATCCTCATCAAATGAATAGTATGAATGGATCATATTGAAGCATTAGAGGATATTGAGCCATGATTTGAGTTGTGGCACCATGTCCTGATTAAAAAGTCAGTTGTTCAGTGAATTAGGTCAAAAAACCCTAATTGTCGACCAGATGAAATTGATGCCTGTAGGTCTTGAATTGAGATACAATTTCCATTGTATATTGTCATAGGGATTATTTGAAGATGATTGAAACCTTTGATTGACTCCCTGGGGATTTTTAGGGTTTCCCAAATGTGATCCCTGATTTCAGTCCCTGATAGTTCAAAACCCTAATTCTGAGGATTTGTCTGATCAATCTTTGTGTAAGTGATGTTCTGAGCCAATGGATTAGGTCAAAAATGATGCACTTGGGGTCTTGAGGTCATGTCCAAAGTCTTTAGGTCAAATCCTGAGCAAAAGTCAGGAGTATGCTATCTTCAGTCAAAACCCTAATTCAGTCGATTCAAAGCTGTTGAGTTTGTTGAAGTGAATCTCTGAGGACCAAATGTTGATTGTTGATGAAGATGGTTCATTTGAAATGAAGGGAGAACAAAGCCCTAATTGATTGTTACTTGTACTGATGAGTGATTTCCTGATCAAATCTTGCTGAGTCACAAGTAGCAAACACAAGCTATGCAATTTGTTAGAGATGCAAATGATGCATATGCAAATGATATGAGGTGGTATCTTAGGTCAAAAATTGGGGTATGACAGATGCCCCTATTTAAGTTTCTTCAACCTGAGACATGAAGATTGAAAATCTTCGTTTTGATAGGGTGGAAGAGACTTAAATATCAGAAGACGCGAATTTTGGACCTAAGATACCAAAATTGCGAATGATGCAAGAATATCTTTACCGAGGGAATATCAAGAACTGACTCCACTGGGGAAAAGAGATTGGGAAGGATGCCTCAATCTGTTTTAAGGAAGAGAATCCATTTTTGTTCTTTTCGGGAAAGCAAGTGTATGCTTCACCGGGGAATGATAGCTTTGTAAGAAAAGCTTACCTATCGACATTACCGACTATCAGCACAGGGATAGACTTGTTTAATAATGCGAAGGGGAAAAGGTATGAAACTGTGTTACCGACTACCAGCATGGTGATAGACTTGACAAGGTAAAAAGAGTTTCAAAGGTTCGGTTAATATTACCGACTATCAGCCTTGTGATAGACATGTTGAATAATATAACCAGAACAAAAGGTTACCGACTACCAGCCTCGTGATAGCGGTTTTGAAGACATGATCAATTATCAGCCGAGTGATAAAATGATCCTGGAGACTTTGCTAGGGAAATTACTGGTTATTCAGCCTTGTGAACAGTAATAAGGCCCTGATCGCCAAATGATCTTCATGATTGATTTCCTAGAGAGGAAAAATTGTTTTTGAAAGAGAAATAAGCTGCTCAGATGATGAGGCTATTGCTTATTGTCTGTTTTTCACGATTCTGTTTGAGGAATCGGAACTTGAATCTTTGGTAAAGACAGGGTTCTAACCAAGAATGAATTGGAAAGAAATAGTCAAACAAGACTTTGTACCCATGAGGAATGAACTCAACTGGGGATTTCCTCCTTTGTTTTGAGAGGAGAAACTAAAGCAACCTTCTTCCACGAGGGATGATCTCAGTGGGGAACTGGAGAAAGAATATGTTCTTTTTGCTTATGGGTGACGACCTACTTGGAGAGATGACACGCCCATATTTGTTTCTTTTTTTTTTTTTTTTTAGGATAGATATATCCTAAACGAGTGATTTTAAATCAAACATTGAAAAATGCAAGAATGCATAAATGATGCAAATATGTATGAATGATGAATGTCATGAATGTAGCATGCATGCTGACAATACTGACAAAGAAGTACACTGGAGAGGGACCTACGTCGCAATACAACCAGATACTTGGCAAATGTTCTTCAACACGGTGTAGATAACACGGGTGATGAATGGTGTTGCGTGCTTAAAACTTCTCTGGGGAAGATAAGCATCTTTATTGAGATGGAAGAGCTTCTTCACTGGAGATTGGAAATCTTCGTCACTAGGGATAAAAGACCTTCTTCACTGGGGATAGAAGAGCTTTTTTACCTCGAGGGGTAATTGCTTCAAGAATCCTTTTATGGGACCAGAATACCGTTGTCTCAACAATTTTTCAGGGAGAACCCTTTTGTTCATTCTACGGAGACAACTGCTGATGTTCCTTCCGTTGTTCACAACTCAAAGGAAAGTTTCGCTTTTATTTTGAAAAAGAAAAGTGAAGTAAATTCATTTAAAACTTTTTTTTTCTTTTTTCAAAAGTAAATAACACAATTAAAGCGTCATTTTGAAAGCTGAAAGAAATTAAAGATTGCAAACAAATGGGCACAAGGCTCAAATTTATTTAATAGAATGGTAACCAGCTAAAGGCGTGATTCCATGGAGTATTTACAAAAGTTGAAAATGGTAATTATGCGGAAAAGGCTACATTGAAAGCAATAACCACTATTCCCCCTAACAACTTTGAGTTCCAACTGTGCTTGTCGCTTCAGATTGGCGATGATTTGATTGAAGATCCTTTGATGAGGTACAGACTCTTCAGGTGACGAAGTACGGACTGATGCAGTTACTTTGTCATAAATCCCTAATTTTTGCCTAGATTGCCCTTTCAGGTTTTCAATCTACCAGGATGAATTTTTTCTGTTTTTGTCTCTAATTTTTGCCTGGACCGCCCTTTCGGGTTTTCAGTCCACCGAGACGCTCATTTTTGCCTAAGTCGCCCTTTGCGGGTTTTCAACTTACCGAGCTGTTCTTTTGTATTTTTTAGACAAAGTATTTTTTGACTGCATCAGCATTCACAGGATGTGGGAGTTCATCACCATCCATGGTTGCAAGAGTCATGGCGCCGCCAGAAAATGTTCTTTTGACAACATACGGGCCTTCGTAATTAGGAGACCATTTGCCCCTAGAATCTGGTTGAAAAGACAAGATCTTTTTAAGCACGAGGTCGCCTTCTCGAAATTCACGAGGTCGAACCTTTTTGTTGAAAGCTTGTTTCATCCTTGCTTGGTATAACTGTCCATGGCATAGAGCAGTCATACGTTTTTCTTCGATTAAGTTCAACTGATCGTATCTGCTTTGACACCATTCAGCCTCTGATAACTTAGTCTCCATGAGGACTCTCATTGATGGGATTTCAACTTCTACGGGGAGCACAGCTTCCATGCCGTATACTAGAGAAAAGGGAGTTGCCCCTGTTGAAGTACGCACTGAAGTACGGTACCCATGTAAAGCAAATGGCAGCATTTCATGCCAGTCTTTGTAAGTGACGACCATTTTCTGGACGATCTTCTTAATGTTCTTGTTAGCGGCTTCAACGGCGCCGTTCATTTTTGGTCTGTAAGGAGAAGAGTTATGATGCTCAATCTTGAATTCCTCACACAGTTCTTTCATCATCTTGTTGTTCAAGTTTGAACCATTGTCAGTAATGATCTTGCTGGGAATACCATATCGGCAAATGATGTTGTTCTTGATAAACCTTACAACCACCTGTCTTGTAACATTGGCGTAAGACGCTGCTTCGACCCATTTAGTGAAGTAATCAATTGCTACCTAGATGAAACGATGACCGTTTGAAGCTTTCGGTTCGATCATTCCAATCATGTCAATACCCCACATGGAGAAAGGCCACGGAGATGAGAGAACATTGAGTAGAGTCGGTGGCACATGGATCTTATCTGCGTAGATCTGGCACTTGTGACATCTCTTCACGTGTTTGTAACAGTCAGATTCCATTGTCAACCAATAGTATCCTGCTCTTAAGATCTTTTTGGACATTGCATGCCCATTTGAATGAGTTCCAAAGGACCCTTCATGCACTTCATGCATTAACATGTCTGCTTCGTGTCTGTCCACGCATCTGAGCAAAACCATGTCGAAGTTTCTTTTGTATAGCACATCTCCGTTCAGGAAGAAACTGCCAGAAAGTCTCCTTAGAGTTTTCTTATCTTTGTTTGATGCCCCAAGTGGGTACTCTTGAGTTTGAAGGAAGCGTTTGATGTCGTAGAACCACGGTTTATCATCGATGACTGCTTCGGTTGCAAACACATAGGCGGGCCTTTCAAGGCGTGTAATTCTGACTGTAGGCATATCGTTCCAATGATTGACTTTGAACATGGAAGATAAAGTGGCCAAGGCGTCTGCCATTCGATTCTGATCTCGAGGTATATGATGCAATTCAACCTTGTTGAAGAAAGTCAACAGACGTCTTGCATAATCTCTGTAAGGAATTAAGCCAGGGTGATAAGTTTCCCACTTGTCTTTGATTTGGTTGATCACGAGGGCTGAATCTCCATATATGTCTAGGATCTTGATCCTTAAGTCAATGGCTTCTTCGAGACCCATGATACAAGCTTCATATTCTGCGATGTTGTTGGTGCACTCAAATAGCAATCTGGCGGAGAATGGGATATGAGTACCCTTGGGAGTGATGATGATTGCCCCAATTCCATTGCCAAAAGCGTTTACTGCTCCATCGAAAATTAGGCCCCATCTTGATCCAGGTTCAGGACCTTCTTCAGGTAACGGTTCGTCACAATCTTTCATCTTCAAGTACAAGACATCTTCATCAGGAAAGTCAAGCTTGAGAGATTGATATTCATTAATTGGTTGATGCGCCAAATGATCGGCGAGAATGCTTCCTTTGACCGCTTTTTGAGCACGGTATTCAATGTCATACTCAGATAACAGCATTTGCCATCGGGCAATCCTTCCTGTTAAGGCAGGCTTTTCAAAGACATACTTGATCGGATCCATTTTGGAGATTAACCAAGTAGTATTGTTGATCATGTATTGGCGGAGACGTTTTGAAGCCCAAGCCAAAGCACAACACGTTTTTTCGAGCATGGAGTAACGAGACTCACAATCTGTGAATTTCTTACTCAGGTAATAGATGGCATGCTCCTTCTTACCAGTTTCATCTTGTTGCCCAAGCATACAACCCATGGATTCTTCCAACACGGTAAGGTACATGATTAGTGGTCTTCCTTCAACTGGAGGAATCAATATTGGTGGTTCTAACAGGTACTCTTTGATACTGTCAAACGCTTTCTGGCAATCTTCAGTCCATACAACCCCTTGATCTTTGCGGAGAAGCTTGAAAATCGGCCCACATGTAGCAGTCATTTGAGAGATAAATCTGGAGATGTAGTTCAATCGTCCGAGAAATCCTCTTACTTGCTTTTCAGTTTTTGGTGCAGGCATCTCTTGAATAGCTCTGACTTTGTCGGGATCTACTTCGATACCTCTTTGGCTGACAATGAAACCCAAGAGTTTTCCAGATCTAACCCCAAAAGTACATTTGTTAGGATTCAAGCGAAGCTGATATTTCCTTAGTCGTTGAAACAACTTCAAAAGGTATTCAATATGTTCTTCTTCTGTGCTGGACTTGGCTATCATGTCGTCCACATAAACTTCAATTTCTTTATGCATCATGTCATGAAAGAGAGTAGTCATTGCCCTTTGGTAAGTTGCGCCTGCATTCTTTAATCCAAACGGCATCACTTTGTAGCAAAAGGTACCCCATGGGGTGATGAAAGATGTCTTCTCCATGTCTTCAGGAGCCATTTTGATCTGATTATAACCGGAGAACCCGTCCATGAAGGAAAAGACGCTGAACTTAGCGGTGTTATCAACCAGCATGTCGATATGCGGTAATGGAAAGTCATCTTTTGGACTGGCCTTGTTCAAGTCACGGTAGTCAACACACATTCTTACTTTGCCATCTTTCTTCGGAACTGGCACTATGTTGGCCAACCATTGAGGATACTCAGAGGTGACAAGAAAACCTGCGTCGAGTTGCTTTTGAACTTCCACTTTGATCTTGTTAGCCATATCAGGGTGAGTCCTTCGCAATTTCTGCTTAACCGGCGGACATTCTGGCTTCAATGGCAAGTAATGCTGAACAATATTGGTATCCAACCCAGGCATGTCTTGGTAGGACCAGGCAAACACGTCAACATATTCTTTGAGAAGGTCTGTCAACTTACTCTTGACATCAGCATCAAGCAGCGATCCAATGGTCACTTCTTTTTTGTCTTCTTCAGAACCCAAGTTGATCTTTTCTAAAGGCTCTTTGTGAGGCAGAATGGCTCTTTCCTCGTGCTTAAGTAATCGAGAGATCTCGTCCGGGATCTCCTCTTCTTCCTTTTCTTCGGCTTCGAACACAGGAAACTCAAAGTTGGGAGAGGGCATAGGGTTATTGCATTCAATGGGTTTATCAATAGTAAATCTACACATGTGATTTATATTTTTTTCAGAAAATTTATGAATGCAAGAGTGTATGCAGATTTTTTTTGAAAAAGTTTTTTTCTTTATTTTGGTTTTTTAGGATTACCATTTCCAGAAAAAAAAACAAAAATAAAACATATAATGTAGGGAATTCAAAATGACACTTTATTTATGATTCATTTTTGAAACAAAGCCCTAAACACAAACTCATTTGTCTTGGGCAGGACAAAGAGGGAAACTTTTAAAACAAAGCCCTATACACAAAGTTATTTGGGCGGAACATTTAAAAGCAAAGCCCTATAAAACATCTCTCTGCTTTGGGCAAGGCAGGAGGTCAAAATAACAGCGAGGTGATTACTTTGAGCGGCGAACAACATTCGGAAAGTCGACAGCTTTCCAGTAGCAACGAACTCCTCTGTGTATTATGTATTCAGGAAAATTCTCCCCAGAATTATCTTCAGTATTGACATTGACCGCTGGTCGAGCAGGATTTGAAGGTCCTGGTTTGTCACTCTTGTTCTTTGTAGAGTCGAAACGGTCTTCTTCTACTTCTTGAAGAGCATAAGATGAGTCACAATCTTCAGAATTTTCAGGATGTATTTCCCAGTCTTCAGGATGAAGAGACTCATTGTCAGCGACACTCTCTGAGTCAGTTGCGGGATCATCTTCCCCTTCATTTTCAAAAATGGCATTTATGTGATAATAACCATCTTCAGGATTATCAATCTTGGCAGATGCGTTGAATCCGAAATCTTCAGTAATTTCAGGTTGCTGAGAAAATTGACAGGGCTGATAAACCTCTTCTGGTTGACTATTATATTCAAAGGAATCTCCCCATCCAGTTGGTTGGATATCCTCAATCGCAATCTTGTAACTTTCAGGTGCAGTGTATTTCACCATGAAATCAAATTTTCCACTTGGTTGTCCCAAGGTGTCCCAGATTTCTGCAGGAATAGGCTCAGTTTCTTTGCCTTTGGATTTCTCTGAAGGAGGATGTGGTTCTTCCTGAGATATGTATCCTGAGTCACTGAGATAACATTTCCATTCTTCTTCAGGATCAGGTAGACCTTCTTCGATACATTCTTCAATAAGGACATTAACCTCTTGAGGAATTGGATTAAGGAATCCTCCACTAATGAATGTTTCTTTGATCGGACGAAGGGTTTCATCCTTCTTAGTGCAGCTTGAGAATGTTGGTGAACATCCGAGACCTGCTCTAGTTTCATTCTTGGTAGGGATCACAACTTGCCCCCAGCCAGTGGTAGTTCCATCTTTCACTACTTTCACTGCCTCTTTGTAAGAAGACATCGATGCTTTCTTTTTGGAAGAATCGTCTTCTAAAGAGAGACCTTGGAACTGAGTTCCTTCCACATCATCGGCACTGATAAAAGAGAAATTGGATAAATGGCTCACCATCAAGGCTTGTTCTCCACTTATCGTTACCAATTTTCCATTTGTTACAAATTTTAACTTTTGATGGAGCGTAGAAGTTACTGCCCCTGCTTCATGGATCCATGGTCGTCCTAACAGACAGCTATAAGCAGCTTGAATGTCCATGACCTGGAAGGTGATTTGAAATGTATGTGGACCAATTGTCATGGGAAGGTTGACTTCGCCGATAACAGATTTTCGCGATCCATCAAATGCTTTGACTACTACACCACTGAACTTCATAGGCATTCCTTGGTAAGACAAACGAGCAAGAGTCGTCTTTGGCATCACATTCAAGGAAGATCCGGTGTCTACCAACACATTGGACAAAGAGTCTGACTGACAGTTCATAGAAATGTGCAAAGAAAGGTTATGATTTCTACCCTCCTCGGGGAGTTCTTCATCACAGAAGCTTAAATTGTTACAAGCTGTTATGTTGGCTATTATCCCATCAAAGTGATCAACAGTCATATCATGATCGACAAAAGCTTGATCCAAGACTCGCATCAGGGCTTCCCTGTGTGCTTCAGAGTTCAACAGCAATGAAAGTATTGAGATCTTTGAAGGAGTCTGCATAAGCTGATCCACAATCTTGTATTCACTTCTTTTGATAAGCTTCAAAATTTCGTCAAAGTCAGGATTGTCATTGGTTCCACTGGATTGGCCAACATCAGTGTTTGTATTACTCACAGGAGTTTCCACAGGATTTCCCACTGGAACATTGACAGGATTTTGCCCGGTTACAGGAGCAACAGGCTGCTTTGGAGGTAGTGGAGTATACACACGTCCACTTCTTGTTACTCGACTCACATCGGCGATATTCACGACAGATAAAAGAGTAGGTAAAGGAACTTCTTGTCCATTCTTTATCATTGTTGCATTGTAGTTGTATGGAACTGCCTTGTCAGAGTCATAGGGAACAGGTCCAGGTAGACAAATGATCATCGGAGCAACAGGAACCTTCGGCTTGTTGTAAGTAACTTCTATGCGCTCAGGCATGTTGAAATGAGGAACGATGATGTTAACTGTAGGCATTTCCGAGTTGATATCTGAGACTAAAAGCTCATGCGGATAGCATCCTATCATGTTAACTTCATTTTCATCCCTATTTCTGTAGATCTGAATAGTACCATTATCCAACAGAACTTGGAGATCTCTTCTCACAATCGAACATCCGTGAGGATCTACACAACATATGCTGCAGGAACCGTAGTTATGCTGGCGAAAATTCTGCCCTCGATAGAGAGTAGCGTGCATTTGTACCAAATCGGCTCTTGAGTGATTGATATTATAGACTCGATATGGACCAGGACATCCATACACCATGTTTACAACATGCCCTCCATGATTGGGCAGCGGATTTGCTTACACATTTGGATTCAAAGTTCTGAAAGAGAGGAGATTAGATCTTACCAACCTCTGAACTTCATGTTTCAAAGCTATGCAATGCTCGAGATCATGGCCAGGTGCTCCTTGATGATAAGGGCATGAGACCTCAGCTTTGTACCACCATGGTAGTTTCTCAGGTACGGGTGGTGGTGCTTTAGTTTGAACGAGACCTCTTTCAATCAAAGCAGGGTACAATTCTGTGTAGGTCATTGGAATCGTATCAAACTGTGGAGCTCTTTGTACACGATTCTGATTATTGTTAAACTGCTGAGCCTGTTGTCGAGGCTGTTGTTGTTGAAACTGCGGAGTAAATCCCGGATTCGGTGTTGTATTAACGGCTGGTGCGATAGCAGCTACCTGTCGTTGACGATTGACATTTCCTCTTGGCTTTCCTTGGGATACCATGTCAACACTTTGTTATTTCTTCTTTGGGAAACCACTTCCAAACTTTTTGGTTCCGCTTGAAGATCCACCTTCTTTAGTTAGACGTCCGGTTCGGACTCCTTCTTCTAGACGCATCCCCATGTTTACCATTTCGGTGAAATCACTTGGAGCACTAGCAATCATGCGTTCATAGTAAAACGGACTGAGAGTATTCAAGAAGATCTTTGTCATCTCTTTCTCTTTTAACGGTGGATTAATCTGAGCAGCAGTTTCTCTCCATCGCTGGGCATATTCTTTGAAAGCTTCATGGTCTTTCTGAGCCATGGATCGAAGCTGATCTCTGTCTGGAGCCATATCCGAGTATACTTGTATTGTCGGACAAAGGCCTCGCCTAGGTCGTTGAAAGTCCGAATATTAGTGCTATCCAAACCTGTGTACCACTTCAGTGCGGCACCAGTCAAACTGTCTTGAAAGTAATGGATAAGCAACTGATGATTATCTGCATAAGTAGACATCTTCCGGGCATACATCACGAGATGGCTTTGTGGACAAGAACTTCCTTTGTACTTCTCAAAGTCTGGGACCTTGAATTTAGCTGGTATTTGTACACTGGGAACCAAACATAGCTCCTGGGCATTCTTTCCAAACAAATCTTTTCCACGAATAGCTTTGACTTCCAACTGAATCTTGTTGAACTGTTCTTGGAGATCTTCCACAAGGTTACGCTGATTTGTGCTATCACCTTGATCATGATAAATCTCATTGCCATCATAAGGAACAGTGTGAACCGTAGGAGTCGGAACTGTCATAGTGGGTTGAGAAAGTGCCATAGTGATTTGAGAAAAAGTTACCCCCTGATTTGGAGTAAACTGCGAACTTGGTGCAGCAGGCGCTTCAGTCGTAGCTGTTTGAACCCCAGAAACATTATGGCGGAATCCTGTACCAAAGCTGAAAGGCGTGCCCCAACCTTCTGGCATGGAGAAAGATGGAATACCGAATGCAACTGTAGAAGCTGGAGTAGTGACTTCAGATGTTACCGTTGCTTGACTGTTGGGTGGCGGCGGCTGATTTTGTGCGGCCATTAAGGAGTCAACCAGAGTAGTGAGACTTTCCAACTTTTCCTGAAGGGTGGTCACCGTACCACGAAGCTCAATATTCTCTTGTTCAGAGTGTTCCATCACTCTTCTTCTGCTTGAACGAGTATTGTATCTGTGATCTGATTGCGAGCGCGGTCGAGAAACTTTGAGACGCGACAGCTTGACGATCTATTGGAGAAAGATCCAAAAGATGAGACTCCTATACAACAGACTCGATATGCAGAATGATGTATGCAAAAAGAGGTTTATGATTTTTTTCCAAACATTTTAAAGATTATTTCCTTGCAAACATTTGAACACAAACTATTCTTTTATTGAAATAATGGGAAATGTTACAACATTGGAGCGTAGCTCCTTACAAAATCAAATGATACATGAAAATTTAAATAAATCCTAAACATCTTCATCGGACGAAGAACCAAATGCATTGTGCAGCTTGAGCTTCATGATTTCTTTCCCATAGCGAGCTTTCAAATCGGCCTTTTCAGCTCTCAGCTTGTCAACCACATTCTTCCAATTGTCAGGTATCGGAGTGTTGCTTGTTGAGCCTTCAAGCTTTTTCTTGCTTTCTTTGATGTATCTTCTGATTGCGGCATCTTTCCGACGGATCTTCTCATCTTTGTTCATGAGCCATCCATCCTGATAATAGAGAGTTTCTTCATATTCTTTCACTTGTTTCTTCAACTTTCTATTTTCCACATCAGTTCTTCGAAACTTTTCTTTCCAAGCGTCCTTTTCTACCCTCATCTTGGTCAAAGTGTCTTGGTATTCCTCCATAGCGGGAATGTTGGGTCGTTGAGGCACCACAGGGAACATGGGTTTTTCATAATCATAAGGCATTTGAAACTCCCTTGCTCTTTTCTTTACCCAACAGATGTAGGCGTTTGTAGCGATACAGTTCCTTATCTCACCTTTTTCTTTCCATCGGATGTCGTACCAGGCTTTCACCATTTTTGTTTTCAACCCTTGAGGATCATTTCCTTCCTGATAAAAGTAACTTTCCACTGTAGGGCCAATGGGTTTAGTTGAATTTGCATACCCGAGTTGTCGTCGGGCTAGGACCGGATTGTAGTTAATTCCTCCTTGTGTACCAATGAGGGGTACGTTGGCGAATTCTCCACAACTTTCAATGGTTTCTGTACCGCAGCGAGCCAAGGTATACCACTGAATATCATTATTAGTAAGAGACATAAGTCTTTGAGACCAACGTAAACCTTCCCGGTTTTCCGTGAAAATGGGAGACTTAGGTAAGTGTGAAACAATCCATTTAAACAACAAAGGTGCACAACATACAATAATTCCACCACCTTGGTGATTCCTACGATGGACCGAGAAATACATGTCACCAAGCAGAGTCGGAACGGGATTTCCATTCAAAAAGACCTTTATGGCATTGATATCAACAAAGTCGTCGATATTGGGAAACAGAACCAACCCATAGATGAGCAAGGCTAGTACAGCTTCAAAAGCTATCATGCTACCAGTCTCGATGAAGTCAAAGGCTTTCTTTATTAGAAACTGTGAAGGCAAACCTGGAAGGTTTCCTTTGGTAGTCCAATTACTCTCTACTTCAGATTTCTTCAAGTGGATACTTGCTGCAATGACGTGTGACTTAGGAATGGCTTCCAAACCATTGAAAGGTATTTTGTCAGACACAGGAATACCCAAAAGATTGGCATATTCTTCCAAGGTTGGTACCAACTGATAGTCTGGAAAGGTAAAACAACGGTAGACGGGATCATAGAACTGAACCAGAGTTTTGAGAAGTCCTTCATCAACATGAGTGTTCAAGATAGGCAAAAGCTTTCCATGGCTTTTCCTAAAATCAGAAGGATCTTGTACAAAAGACGCTAACTCTTTCAGTCTTTCCACATTAGGCTCTTTGAAACTGTACCTCTTGGTATGCCTTTTTACCCACTCCATAATCTAATCCTATAATGTTTGCAAAAGAAAATTCTCTAATTGTTTGAAAAAAATCATGTTTTTATTGAAAAAGATTTTTTTATTTTTTATGGATGTATGAATGCGTGGATGCATGGATGCCACATATTCAAACATGGTAAAGCAAACATGGTAGTTCAAACATGGTAACACATACATGGTAATACAGACATGGCAACACAAATATGGTACACACAGGTTCAAAGGTCCAGCGTCACGAGCATGAGGTCAGAGAACCAAATATGGGATAGTTCTAGTTAATCACCTGCAAAACATGTTCTACTGATACGTCAGAGTCTACATTTTTCTTTCGGATATTACCGGCTTTCCACAATTAAACTCATGAGCCAGCAATATTCTCAAGAAAAACTCGTCTGAGTGTGGTTCTCCGCATGACAACTAATCCAAGTCTTCACCTGAATAGTTTCTGCACCACAACCTAATAAGGCCAGGATGGGTTGGGGTTCTACAGCCAACTCAGCTTCTACAGTTCAATGAAAGCAATAATGTCTTCGCAATTAACTCGCTAAACATATATTACAAACAAGGAACCTCCACTGAGCGGAAGGATTCTCACGTGCGCCTGCACATGACTATACCCTCCACCTAATTCTTATGTGTACTTAATCCGGGTTAGGATTTGTCCATAATGTATCACTTGTAACAGAACCACACAAGTAACAGAATCACAGAACCAAACAAGAACAAAATAAAAATAAAACAAATAGAAATAACCCTTTCTTTGGAAACAATAAAAAGATGGTCCCCAGTGAAGTCGCCATTTTTCTGTCGCGGGGAAAAATCGTTGTTTTTTTTCGGGATGAGACACCTGATGCCTTCTTTGGGCTCGAGTGCTCAAAAAATGATTTTTCTTTTGTACGGACCAAACTTTTTATTGTTTCCAAAAGAGGAAAAGGAAAAAAGTTGCAATAACCTAAAAGTGGGGGAGAGATCTTTGGGTAAGAGGGTTGGTTATACGAAGGGAAGGTATTAGCACCCAACGTATCTATAGTACTCTATAGGTTTCTTTGTTTTGTTTATTTCATTCTTGTTATTGAGGAGGTTCTTGTGAGAAAGAGGTGGGACCTAAGGTGTTTGTTTGATTATGCTCGCAAAGATCATCGCGATCCTCTGCATACATATCCCCTAGAGGGAATCAGAGCATCTGTAGCTCGGGGTCTACGGGTGCTAAGGTTTGAGTGGTTTGAGGGAGAAGTTTTGTTTTGCTCGCCAAGGATCGACCTTGTGCCTACGTATTCTCAAAGGGATGTTGAGAAAGTCAGAGCAATCGTAGTTCCCACTTATGCTAGTGGAAGCAAAGGATAAGAGACAAATGTCATCTAAATGTTCGATGTATCTAATCTATATCATCACATACATCTGTTTGTTTTTTTTTGAAAATCTTTTCATTATAAGCCCTGGGCCATGCCGCTTATGGCGCTTAGAATGATAAAGATGTTTTTGTTGTTTAACCAGCCTTGTGGCAAAAACTTTCAATGAAGTCAGCCTTGTGACAAAAAGTTTTGATTAATCAGCCAGCCTCGTGGCAAAAGTTTCAATGAAGTCAGCCTTGTGACAAAAACTTTGATTAATCAGCCAGTATGGTGGCAAAACGGTTTGATTGATTAGCCAGCCTTCTGGCAAAAAAGTTTGATTGATTAGCCAGCCTTGTGGCAAAAAAGTTTGATTGATTGATTGATTGTGATGATATAGAAGAGATACTCCTATCATAGAGATGATAAATGTCTAATCTCTTAGGATTTTTGATTTGGATATTGGGGATGCTTATAAGAAGCCCGTGGGTCCTTGTACGAAGCCCAAGAGGAGGCTATCCGAGGGTCCTTGCATTGTAAGCCCAAGAGGAGGCTATGGGAGGGACAATCCAGGGTCCTTGCATTGTAAGCCCAAGAGGAGGCTATGGGAGGGTCACTCGTTTGTACAAAGCCCAAGGGGAGGCATGGTATAGTTGGTCTGAGCTCTTAGAGCGATTTCACCGGGAAACCATACTCTATGTCCTAACCTAAACTAGTGGAGATTCTTTGCACGAAGCCCAATAGGAGGCTATGGGGAACCTAGTGTTGTACTAAGTTGAACAAGCACACATATCACATATATGAACAAACATGAACAAGTATGAACAAACATGAGCAGGTATGAACAATTATATATGACAAAGTGTGTGTATATAATGGAGTTTATGAAGGAAATATACCTGTAAGCATGATCCATTTATATACACGGGAGCTCGGGACTCACACTCGGGGAGAGGTCCACTTGAGTTTATTCAAAGCTATGTAAACAGGTTTTTACAAGGGCTTGGGACTTATACCTACATGGAGGCCCATGGTATTTTTGGGAAGATTTAAAGAAACCTTCATTTTTGGTTTGTTATTCAAAGTTAAAAATCAAATTGATCGAGATATGTACAAAAAGGTGTATGTACAAAAAGGCGTACAATGAAATACCTAATTTCATGTACTGGAATGAGTATGTACAAAAGGGCTTGGGACTTATACCTACGTGGAGGCCCGTGTTTTATTTACAAAACATGGTTGATTGTTTATTTACAGGACGCGAGGTTTCGCTTTTGAAAAACTGTTTGAAAGTTGTTTTGAAAGAGTTTATTCTGTTTGAAGAAAAAAAGACTGTATAAAAAAGAAAAGAAATGGGACTTACACTCTCTAATATTCGAGAGGCCCCTGTTTTATTTTCATAAAACAGGGTGGACGGTTTTTGAAAAAAAGGTGTGAGATTTATTGTTTTAAAAACAGTTTGAAAAGTATTGTTTTGAAAAAGTTTTCTGTATAAAGAAAAACTGTAAAAGGAAAAAAATAGTGGGTCTTATACTCTCTAATATTCTAGAGGCCCCACTTCGTTTTGAAAATCAATTGATCAATTAAAAAGGTTTAATCAATAGTTCAAAAAGAAATGGTTTATCGTTTTGAAAAGAATCGCGATCGCTCGTTTTAAAACGATTTGAATATGAAAGAAATCAACTTAATTAAGTTTAAAACAAGTTTTAATGCTTAATTAAGACCTAAGTGATTAGGGTTTGATCACAAAATATTTACAAGTGATTAAGTTTGAAAAATCAAATGAAAAAAACAAATTTTAAAGTATTAAAAATACTTAAAAATATGTCATTTTAAACTTAATTAAAATGTATTAAATTAATATTTTTTTGTGATTTTTTTTTGATGTTCTTAAAATATACCTATTAAATAAGAAGTGTAAAAAAATGAAGTGAAAATGATGAATTTTGATTGGTTAAATAATTAATTGAGGTTGTAAAGAAAAATAAGAAAAATAAGTGATAAAAAATTGGTTTTGGTCCTGCCAGGGTTTGAACCCACGCCCTGAGGTTCACTACTCAAAACAACAACCAACTGAGCTGCGCGCGCAGCTTGTTTATGATACACACTCATTTAATTATATTCAAAAACAAGTATTTGAAACTTCTGAACAAAAAATGGCGCCAAGAACACATCCCTATTTTGATTTTGAATTCTTCTGAAACTGAACCAATTTGAACAAGTAAAGGGTCTATTTCACTCGATTTTCCATAAGGAACATGATGGTGATCTTTAATTTCATTTATTTTCACTCTAAGATCATTAATTTTCTGATGAACACGAAGAACCCTAATTCTATGATTCAATCTGAAATCGTGTATGTGCAAGTTATGATGCAATTGATTGAGGGTTAATGATCCATATGTATGCAGAAACATGATGGCAAAGCAATATTTCATTTATGATGCATGCAAATATGAGTTTGAAGTTCATGTGCACTTACCTCAAAAACGGCCAAGCTGGAGATTGAATTTTGCAAAGGAGGGCTCCCAGATGTTGTTTCTTGATCTGAACACCTTCAATGAACCTTATGAAACATGTTTGAATGCTTGGAACTGTTTGGATTCACCTGTGTAAAGCTATGGAACCCGATCTGCAGTATGGCTCAAGTGAGAATCATGCTATGTGATTTTGGAGTTACAGGTCATGGATGATGGTTGGAACAGCTCATATATGGTATATAGGATGTGTTTGGATGATTAGCTTAGGCAGAAATGAGCTTGGGTGAGATTTGGCATGATAAGGCTCAATATGTGTTCATATGGAAGTGAGGTAGTGATTTTGAGTTCTGAGTGTTTTTGGGGTGTGTGGATGGATCAAACACTTCACATTTGATGTTTATGGGATGTTAGAACCCTCACTTTGCTTAGAAATTGCAAGAGATGGAAATTGCAATTCTCCCTCTTTGAAACTCATGAAACTTGTAACTTAAGAAAGAAGAGAGAAAACCTATGATTATGAGGTTTTGGTGTGAATTTGAATGAACTTTGGACCTCTATTTATAGGCCAAGGATTCTGAACTCCAAGCTTTGCAAGTTGATCAAAGAATGGTGATTTGGCATTTGGAGATAAAATGGAATCTTTACATTTAATGCATAATGGTTAAAAGTGACTAAACCATGGTTAAACTTCAAGCTTCTTATCCTCTTCCATTCTGATCTTCTAATCAGAAAATATCTTCAATTATTGTCTTGATGCATCATTACTTGCATTATTTGGCGAAATGGTTCATAACTTAGTGAAAATGGCTTGAAATTTCAAGTGAAAATGATCACTAAATGCATAATTCAAAACCATAGCTATGCTCCATATTTTTTCATGCTCTTGGACATTTTGGAAAGCTCATGTTACACACATCAAAACCCTAGTTGAAAGTTTCTTCAAGACCTTTAAGGAAATGGGTGAAAAAGATCCATGAACTTTGAAGAAAATGAGGTTTCAAGTGAAGTTTTCAAAAAGTACCAACTTTGAAGCACCATATCTCTTAAATGGTTGATCTTATGGAAAAAATTTATATGTGTCAAAGTTGTTAATTGGATCAAAATCTACAACTTTCATGTTGGAAGTTTTTTTCAGTTTGTAGGTGAAATTTTGAGAAATTCCCTTCCAAAGTTTGGAAAAAACCATTGAAAAACACTTAGAAATTTTTTTAAGTATGAAAAGTCAAACTTTTGACTTTTGATTCTTGATTGATTTTCTTGATTTTCCTTGATCAAATGACTTCTCATATCATATATTGATGATTTAAAACTTCAAAAGTCATGGTTGACCAAAATTCCCCAAAAGTCAATGGTGATCTTGTACAGTTGACTTTTTCAGACGAATCGCGTTTCTGGAGATTTCAAATGAAACAGGCTATCCTCATCAAATGAATAGTATGAATGGATCATATTGAAGCATTAGAGGATATTGAGCCATGATTTGAGTTGTGGCACCATGTCCTGATTAAAAAGTCAGTTGTTCAGTGAATTAGGTCAAAAAAACCCTAATTGTCGACCAGATGAAATTGATGCATGTAGGTCTTGAATTGAGATACAATTTCCACTGTATATTGTCATAGGGATTATTTGAAGATGATTGAAACCTTTGATTGACTCCCTGGGGATTTTTAGGGTTTCCCAAATGTGATCCCTGATTTCAGTCCCTGATAGTTCAAAACCCTAATTCTTAGGATTTGTCTGATCAATCTTTGTGTAAGAGATGTTCTGAGCCAATGGATTAGGTCAAAAATGATGCACTTGGGGTCTTGAGGTCATGTCCCAAGTCTTTAGGTCAAATCCTGAGCAAAAGTCAGGAGTATGCTATCTTCAGTCAAAACCCTAATTCAGTCGATTCAAAGCTGTTGAGTTTGTTGAAGTGAATCTCTGAGGACCAAATGTTGATTGTTGATGAAGATGATTCATTTGAAATGAAGGGAGAACAAAGCCCTAATTGATTGTTACTTGTACTGATGAGTGATTTCCTGATCAAATCCTGCTGAGTCACAAGTAGCAAACACAAGCTATGCAATTTGTTAGAGATGCAAATGATGCATATGCAAATGATATGAGGTGGTATCTTAGGTCAAAAATTGGGGTATGACAGTACTTTGTGATGTTCTTGATATGGATGTTTGTCATATTTTACTTGGTAGGCCTTGGCAGTTTGATAATGATATCACTTATCGAGGACGGGATAACGTGATGATGTTTACATGGGGCACACATAAAATTGCTATGGCTCCTGTTTTGCACTTTGATAAGAATCCAGGAGGAAAGAATCCTAGATTCTTGATGATGATGTAGAGTGAAAAGGAGCTTGATGAGGCTGTAAAAGAAACTGAATGTTTCTGTCCAGTGGTGATCAAAGGGTTGATGAATGCTTTAAAGGAGGAAACAATTCCAGAAGAACTACTAGGGATCCTAAAGGATTTCAAGGAGTTGATCGCAGATGAGCTGGAAAACGATTTGCCTCCTATGCGAGATAAACACATGGAAGTTAAAGTTTTCAATGTGGGAGAAGATGTGATGGCATTTCGGCGTAAGGAGAGGTTTTCAGTTGGTACTTACAATTATAGCAAGTTGCCAGATGAAGTTCTTTATCAAGAAGAGAACTCGGGGTCGAGTTCTTTAGAAGTGAAGGAGATTGATGTAGGAGGATTGTGCGTATCAAAAAAGAAATAGCACGTCGGAAAGCATTTTAATATTTAAGCAGTTTTAGTTTTAATATTTAAGCAATTTCTATTTTATTTGTTTTATTTAATTTTGTTTTGGATTAAAGGCCCATGAGGCCCAATAGGGTTTATTTGTTTTCTGTATTTAAAGACCTTTGGCATGGCCATAAGGATTATCTCTTTTATTATAATAGAATCCAAAGTTTTCTTTATTCCTGGTGGACTCCAGACCTTATCTATAGGGTTTGCGCTTGCAACCCTATTTTCATTCAAGGTTTAGCGCTTGCTATTCCTTTGGGCGGCTTCCGACTGCGTCACAATCCCTACATGCTAGGGAGTGCGTAGGAGCAAGCACGGGGTGACCGTTCAAGACAGTCACTAGATCTCATGGCCATCGAGAGGCCAATTGACGTGCGTAAACGAAGACGTTCTTCGTACGAAGGATGCGATTTTATCAATAGAATCCCTACAGGCTAGGGAATGCGTAGATGTAAGCACAGGGTGACTGTTCAAGACAGTCACTAGGTCTCATGGCCATCGAGAGGCCAATCGAAGTGAATTAATAAAGATGTCCCTCGTGGGAAGGACGCGGTCTTGGAAATAGAGTCCCTGCGGGCCAGGGAACGCGCGTGAATACCTGCAATATTTAAACGCATAGACATTCGCAGTATATAAATTGCAAACATATAATAAGCACAAAAGCACAAAAGTCCTAAGTTCATAGGTTCGGCATGACGGCTTAGGGAGGCTACCCTTCCCATTGGTATTTTCTAAACAAGGGTCTCATGGGGTCGTTCGTAGCCTCCGAGACTTTTTGTCTCTTCGGATTTTAGAACAACTCATTTTATCCATGAGGTTCGAGTTTTTGGGGTAAGTTCCCAGAGAGATCAGCCAAATACCAAGTCCTGCCCTCAACAAGGTCAAGCCTCGTATTGGACATTTCCGGATATTCAACCCACTCTGAGTGGAATTATCAATAAGACTCGTAGGCGATTCAAGTCCCCCCTGGTCTTAAGGATAATTCTCACACTTATGTTTAACAACAATTTATAATATCCCAAAAATACAAAAAAGTAGCAATTTACATCAAAAGCAATAAAAATAAATAAGCAATTAAAGCAATATTTAAATTATTATAAAAAAATGACAGTAAATAAATAAATTAAATTAAATTTAAATATTTAAAAAACTAACCTCGAAATCCAGCCGCTTATTATTAAAAAAAAATGCAGCAAAAAGCAAATATTTAAATAAACAAATATTTATTTAAATGATGTAAAGAGATGAAATTGTAAATAAATAAATAAAATAAAAATTTAAATATAAAAAATAAATAAACCCTAAAATGGCGAATTAGCCAAACCCTAAAAAAAGTTTGCCAAAAACCTAAGTAATTTATCAAAAACCTAAACCCTGCCAAAACCTATAGGAGCATAATAATTCACCATTATAGTGTGTCCCCAGCAGAGTCGCCAGCTGTAGCAACCTGCCCTAAAAATTAAGATATCTAGAGTCGCCACCTATTCTATCAGGGCGAATAGGAAACCCTACGCAGTTAAGAGATTCGGGGTAAGATTATTACAATCAGGTCGAGGGAAGGTGTTAGGCACCCTCAACCCTTTCCTAAGGTTTTAAGTCTAAAGTACAGTCTTATGGCTAAATATTCAGGTTTAGTAGCTAAGGAAATGAAAAGGGCGAAAAGTGAGATTTGAACTGAATGGAGGTTTTAGAGAAGGGGACTCGCCTTGTTGCCAAGTGCCTACGTACCTCCTTATGGAGGATTAGAGTCTACGTAGTTCGGGCACAGGGTTGTACGCCTTAGAATTTGATATGATATGGTTTTGAAGGTATTTTGAGTTACCTTATCGTAGATTTGAAAATGCGAAGTTCGCAAGGTATTTTGAATTACCTTATCGTAGATTTGAAAATCGCAGTATTGAAGAGATGAAATTTGAGTGTTTTAAATGGCATACAACCCTGTTTTAATATGTTACCGTTAGTTGCGATGATCAATAGGTTTGATCACCATAGTTAACGGATTAGTAAAGAATTGCTGGCAATTCAATCGATTGATTCGATTATCACTTTGAGAAAATAGAGGTATTTTAATTATTGATTTATTTGATCGTTACCCCTCATAATCAATAGATTTGATTATGAATAATAACGAATTTTTAAGTAGGAAATGCTAATCATCGTAACCAATAGCTTTGGTTAAAATCATTTAGCAAAATAAGTTTATTTTGAATTTATATTAATTAATTAAATAATTAATTGATTATTAACCATCGCGACCGATTGATTTGGTCGAAACGAATAATAAATTGACCTTAATACCTTTGGTTTACTGGCCAATGGGATTGGGCAAACCCTAACGCATTATAAACTTTCCTAGGGTTGTTGTGATTTTTATAATTAAATAAATTAGTCGATAATAATAATCGGGGAAATAGTCCTAATATTAATTATATCTAATTATATTATTAATATGATTTTAAAACCAAATTATATATATAATAAAAATAATCAAAACCAATTATAGTTATATAAATAAATAATAAATAACTTAAAGGATTAATTCTAACAATTTTAAAAGAAATAAATAAATAAAACAATAAAGAGAAACTTGGTTATGATCCGGTGTAGTACGTTCTTGGGGATCTATGGTGATCCTTCAGCCTTTGATGCCTTGGATCTGGATTGGTATGAATCGTATGGCCCAGATTAAAGGATCACCGTGGGCGTGCGTGGGATCGCACGCACTGGATTTGCAAGCACCTATTAACAAGTGAATAATGCAAAAATAATTGTCCGAGACAAGTCTCGAACCGTCTCTCTCACGCATGGGGATCCAAGCCAATATCCAGTGAAGCACGCTAATCTTGCTGTTAAAAATACGTTTGCAAATTATAATATATGAAAAAATCAAACGAACCAGGATTCAAAACGTGAAGCGCGCGGACACTGTTCCTCGTCGTCTTCCTCGTTTTTCTTCCATTCTACAGATTACATACTCGCATACCATGGCAAATAAATGTAAAAGAAATACATGGTTCGATTGGAAATTGCATTACGAACATGATTATGGCTTTAGTTTGGTCTAATTTTACTTATTTTGAAGAACCCCAATTTGGAGCTTTGAACCCTAACAATGGTTGTTCTTTCAAATGGCAACCAAAATCCAATTAACTGTGCAGAAAGCTTCGGCACATCAATGTAAACCAGTATATATGATTAAATTCAATTGAATTTACACAAATATGTGAAATCGAGATTAAGAGAACGAGTGACTTAACCGTGGTCATCTGTCGTGTTTCTGGGCGTGGGAACGACTTATGAGCGTCCAGAATAAGTCAGAGAAGATCTAGGATCATGTTGGAATACTTTGTTTGGCTTGAATCGGTCAAAACCTCCCACTGCCAATTCTTGAGTGTCACGGTTTTTTCCATGGTTGTGCATAGTTCTTGAAGCCGCGAAAAATCCCCTTCTGCATCCCAATACCCTTTCTACTTATAGGGGACCAATTAGGTTTACAAAAACCATATCAAATCTTCATAATTTCCATGATTATAGCTCGATTTAGAGATGATATTGAAACTTCCTTTTTTAGTCCCCCATTAACAAAATCAAACTTTAACCCACACGATTTCTTGCTAAAAAAAAACAGCCTTTTAGCTTCTAGAAAGATTCTTTATATTTTTATGATTTATATTAATTATTTCATTTTTATGATTTATTTATTATCTAAGTGAATAAAAATTCAAATAAATATTTATAAAATCCTAAAAATAAAATTATGGATGTCAAAGCCTCTCTTAAGGTCATGGGCATATTTAGAATCCAAATGATAGGCCCATTAGTCAAGGAAACCAAAATTACCTAATTAAGGTTTTGTGTATTTCATTAAAATCGACCAACTTCAACCATGCGTATCTCTCTCAATTTTAACCCATTGGAGGTGTTCTTGACAAATTTAGAAAGCTTAGAGTGTCCTCTAAATGATCCTTTTGGTTTCATCTTAATTGGTGCTTCCATTCTTAAGTTACGAGCTTTGACCCAAAAGGTGTTTTTGTTGACCTTTTTGGAGGACCTATAATCTCTTGTACCATATCTCCCAAATGATGCATTTTTGGACTTGGCTTGTGAGAGACAACGTTGTAGAAATCAAATTTCCTTCAAAATAGGCTTTGAGTGAGAAATTTCTAATACTCCGTGTGGAAGTTATGGCCAGTCAAAGTTGAGTTGACTTTTCCCTATAAAAAACCCTAATTTGAACCTTTTGAATTTGTTCAGTTCTTAGTTTTCATTAATGGGTCATGATCAATCTTTGATCAAATGATGGATTTAACCTCAAATACTTGATGTTTACCATAAATCTTGAAGTTTGACTGTATTTTGACTATAGTTGACTTTTAGGTCAACATAGTCGATTATTGATCGTCTGAGCCATTGAGTGAGCAATCCTTGGAATAGAAGCTTGAATTTTGACATGGAGAAGCCTCGAGACATATGAGACACCTTGAGGTTCATTTGAGACCTTAGAGATTCAAACTCCTTTGATAAAATGCGAACCCTAGTTCTGAATAGGAGAGAGTGCTTTTTGAGGAAATCCTTTAGCCTTGAGTTATTGAAGATGAATGAGGAGGGCAAATTTTGGGATATGACAGTTATAATTTACTTTGATTTTATTATAAATTACGCCATGAATTTTAGAGTATTACAACCTTCACTCGATCGCTTAACTTAATGGTTGCGGAACTTACAAAAAGAGAATAAAAACCCATTGATATTTGGTTCAGAGGTTTCTGGTGCTGAACTTAGTAGGGCGGATTGCAATATGATCCCCCACAAATTTAATAGGGAGAATAAAAGGGGTTAGTCCACTTAAAAGTACCATAACCCCATGCAAAGGATCAGAGTCACTAACCGGTCGCTTTACTATGAGCATGTACAAATGTCGGGCTTAATGTGATTGCGCCCGATTGAAAAAGGATGAGAAATAGGATGAGTAAATTAGGCTTAAGCATAATGACATCATTCGGATTGGTTTGTATATGAGAGTGACTTATGCCCGCAAAAATGTAGAAAGTGTTATTACGATACCCTTGTTTTTGTGAATTAGTCCCTATTGACATAACCTTGTTCTAAATAAAGTCTTTATGCCTATATTTGTTTTTGAGAGTCACTAATTACTTTTATATTACTTAAGGACAAGCAATGGTTCAAGTGTGGGAGAATTTGATAACACGTAAATTCACCATTTATTTGACTCGATTTGTTCATGTTTTATTTTCATTTTGTCTTTCATTTCTTCCTTCATGTTGGTATTTGTGTATGTTTCAGGTAACTTGCTGTTGATGAGCCTTGTGCGAAGAAAAAATAAAAATGGGAGAAAAACAACGAAAACGAGGTTGATTGGACTCATGGCAACCACCATGGAATTTACCATGATGGTAGCCACGAGTGGTCCACCTCCCCTAGGTCAAAAGACCAAGTCTTCCCCACATTGTGACCATGGCGTTTGCCATGGAGGTGTGGTGGTTGCCACACGCCAAAATTTGCTTAAGTAAAAAATGGGCCTTACTTGGTCACCAAACACCCAACTTGCTCCTAAAAGCTCACCCACGAATCCAGCGAACAGAATAAGCATATTTAGGGTTTTTAGTTTATTATAAATAGGACATTATATATCACTTTTGAAGCATCCAAGCTTTGTACCATAAGCCACATAATTTACCATTTGAATAACTTTAATCCTTCACAATGGAGGATTATAGCAATTGATCTGTACCCGAGCTTTGAGCATCCTTTATTTTCAGTAATTTATTTCGACGCATTTATTTTAAAGCCAGTTTAATTCTTCTTGCCATTTATCTTCCCGAAGTTTTTTCCTTGTACCAGATTCAAGCCTCCGTTTGAAGCAGGTTTTTATTATATTTCGCACTTATTTATTTTATTTATCCCACACGTTTATTTTATCGCATTTCTGATTTATTGCTATGTTCTATTTTGTCTTCCAAATAAAACCTTCTTCTTTTACCATTATTATGTCAAACTAAATTTGTAAATTGTTAGAATGTGAAGACCGTCAATTTGTCGGTATTCTAAATAAGTTGTTAATTAAGAAATTCTATTGGGAGTGTTTTGGTTTCAGTTATAACTTTTCTAAGTTGTAATTGTATCGGTTACTACGAAAGTAGGAACCTTTATAAACTGAGTAAGATCGAAAGCCGTCAGGTACAAAAGATTTAAGTTAATTGGTAATTAATTAATAAAAAACGTGAAAGTCGTTTGTTGGTTAATTGGGAATATGATTATTTTCATAAAATACTATTAAACCTATTTTCGGATGCGTTTATAAGTTTAAGGTACGGTTATCCGATACTAACATCGGGAACTCTTTAAAATATTATTTTCAAATCGAAATCACTTTTTAATCTAGTTAAGAGCCCAATTACTTAAAATATATTTTATTACTTTAGTGCAATATGCGTCGTCCACCCTGACAATGGATGGTATAATTTAAAGAATAAATTAGGTTCTCAATACGCAGAAGCAACAATTCCCATTTAATTAGTTCTTTTAAAGATAGAAAATAGTATATGTGGTGTCGTTTTTTTTACCTCCCCGTTTCACTTGGGAGGACGGCACGCTAAACTCTTCATGCGAAATTGGAAGGAGAGAAGCGCCCTTGTGGGATGAATTTTATTTCAGTTCTTCCTACGATAGCACACAAACTTTTTAATTATCCTACGAGGAGGAAGGGGAAAAATATCTCAAATAAACCCTAGGAGTTTGCTAAGTGTGGGGATTCACCTAGACTAGAAATTCTGGAGTCTGGGTGGTCGGTTATACATAGGGAAGGTTTTAAGCACCCTACATATCCGTAGTACTCTACGGGAACCTTCTTTGTGTCTATGTGTTTGTGTTTGCTACTTAATTGGGAAAGTTTCTCCTTTGTGTTAGGAGGGAAAATTGAATTGAATTAAATGAAAGACAGACTGACTGACTATTTTTGGTTTTTTTATTAGCTCGCTGAGATTCCTTGTGAATCTCATGCCTACATATCCCTAATGAAAGTCAGAGCTTTTTGTAGTTCGGGGAACTAATTAGGGAAATTAATTGTTTTTGGGTGCCTTGCTTGAAGCTCAAGGTTGAAGCTTGAATTAAATCTTTGTTTACAGTAAAGAGACATGAAGTCATCTTTACAGAGAGGTATTTCTACTATTCCACCACAAACATTTAGAGTGATAGAAAAGTTGAGTTCATTTCATTAAGAGAGGGACCTTACTTGTGTGTGTGCAAGTATGCCAGTCGCGTGTCTCTTGAATGAAAGAAAGATTCTCGACCAAATTAGGGAAAGCTACACAAGCCTGGGGATACGTGCCAGAGCATGTCTTTCAAAGTCCTAAATGGGAGAATGTTTGAAATTGAAATTGAAATGTTTGTTTGTTTGAATGTGGTGAGATAGGAGAAATATCTCTCTATAGAGATAAGCTATGTCTATCTACTGTTTGAAAGATTTGATTTTTAGCTGGCTTGTATGAGGCCCAAGCTTGAGGCTTAAAAGGTTTTTATTGACTTTGGGAGATCACTCCACTGGGAATTGACTTTTAATTGAGGAAATTTGTGTTCCGTATGAAGCCCAGAATTGAGGCTGACTCTAGCTGGAGAGTGTTTATTTTGTTTTATTGATTTTATTTGGTGTTCTATACAAAGCCAAGAATTGTGGCTGACTCTTCCTAGGGAGACTCTATTTTGTGCCTTGTATGAAGCCCAAGGTTGTGGCTGACTCTAGCTAGGGAAGACATTGTTTTCTGCCTTGTATGAAGCCCAAGGTTGTGGCTGACTATTGAGGAAACTGAGTATGGGTAACTCTATTTTGTGCCTTGTACAAAGCCCAAGGTTGTGGCTGACTCTCTAGGGAAAATACCCTGAAGGTTAGGAATCTTTTGACACAGGAAATGATGTTTATCTGCCTTGAACAAAGCCCAAGGTTGTGGCTATTTGATGGGGAAGGACTCACCGGGGAGACTCTATTATCTTCCTTGTACAAAGCCCAAGGTTGTGGCTGACTCTGGATATGGGAATACCTATGAGTAGGGTTTTCGACTCTAAGGGGAGTATCTGCCTTCTACAAAGCCCGAGGTTAAGGCTGACTCTTAAATGGGGAAAAGATCTACCAGTGTGGGATCTTTTGACTCATAGGGGATCTTTGACTCTACTGAGGAATACTCTGTTGTTTTAGAGACTAAAGGTTGACCCTACTGAGGATTGTGCTTTTGTTAAGCAGGGATTGATGAATGAAAGACCCAGGTTTGAAGATTGACTCTACTGGGGAATTTGTTTGAGTGATTGACCTAGACTCTATTGAGGAGTTTTGAAGGTTTGAAAAAGTGATTTTGGAAGCTAACCCTTTCCAGGGAATTTGGAGTTTTAAGGAGATGTTTTTTGGAGGCTGACCCTTTCCAAGGGTTTACTCTATTGGAGAGTTTATCTTTTGAAAGCTGAATTTTTGGAAGCTGACCCTTTCTAGGGGATTTTGACTTAAAATGATTGGGTAACACTCTATTGATATGAAAGGATTAAAAGATTAATTGAGACTTCTTGTTTAAAGCCCAAGATTAAGGCTGACTCTGACTGAGGATAGACAGATGTGGAACCTAGACTCTGCTAAGGAGGAAAATTGTTGGAGATTGAAGATAAAGGTGACAGAGACTGTCCATGTCTCTCATTCCAAAAGGCGGACTCAATACTGAGATTGAGACATTCTTAGCTTGTTTAAAGTCTGTTTTGAAGAATAGGAGAATCTCACCAGGGTAGGCTAAAAGGTAACTAAAGACCTGTTCCTATGTTCATAAGAAATTTGATGGGTCCTTGTATACAAGCTCAAGAGAAAGCTGGGAATATGCTTTTAAGAAGCATGTGGGTCCTTGTATTGTAAGCCCAAGAGGAGGCTAATCGAGGGTCATCGAGGGTCCTTGTTATAGCACAAGAGGAAGCTATGTGGTTTTGATCTTAGTTTGGCTCTAAGCAAATGGGTAAGAGGTTTCACCGGGAATAATTCCTCTTGGGTGGATGTATCCTATTTTTGTTCTAAGGCTTTTTTCAAGATGTTTCACCAGGAATAATTCATCTTGAGGTTTGAACTAAAGATCTCTAATTAGGAAAGAGCCTTCACCGGGAAGATATTCTCAATCCTAGGCCATAGTCCTATAGTATATATATATAGTTTATCTGTCCTAAGGTTGTACTCAGACGGAGTTCTAAACAATATATATACAGTTTATATTTGACAGTAATTTAAATGAAAGCTTGTAAATTGAAAGCTATAAAGCCTAACCTGGATGGAGTGGAGGCCTTTGAAGATGTATGTACAAAGCCTTACCAGTAGCTTGGTTGTTTATTGGTAACATATGAATGATTTATTTTGAATAGTTTAATGTTTTTGTTTTGAAAACAGAAGAAGTGAAGATGGACACTAAGTCACATAGGTATCTGAAGAGTTTCACCGGGAATAATGCCCTTCAAATACCAGAAGAATGTTTTGAAAACAGATGAGAAGATTTTGTAAAGAAATACAGTTTTGAAAACAAACTATGAAAAGAAAAAGGTGTTGGGTATTACACTCTATTAGAGGCCCATTGAAATTGATTTATTGTTTATGAAAAACAATTGAATGATTTGAAATGATACAAGGTTTTGTTGAAGAAAACCTTGATCGTCTGTTTAATCAGAGTTTGAAAACAGTTTGAAATATTGATGAAAGTCAACTTAATTAGGGTAAAGACAAAGTCTATACCTAATTAAGACCTAAATGATTAGGGTTTTACCACAAAAATATTTACAAGAGATTAGGTTTTGAAAATCAAGAGAAAACTATATTTTAAAGTATTAAAACATACTTAAAACATATGATTTTAAAACCTAATTAAAATATATTAAAATAATATTTTTTTTTGTGATTTCTTTGATTATTCATAAAATAGATATATTAAATGAAAAGTGTGTAAAAAATCAAAAGGAAATGATTTAATTTGATAGGTAAATCAATTATGTGAAGTTTGTGAAGGAAATGAAAGAAAATAGTGATAAAAAATAGGTTTTGGTCTCACCAAGGTTTGAACACACGCCCTTGAAGTTACCAGTTCAAAATAACACCACTGGGCCAACGCGCGCTTGGTGACAAAGTAGTGACCCCAAGGCAATATATTGGTTATCAAGTGTATAGAGCAAAGAAAAAAATAAAATCAAAAGGTCTGGGGCGAGGGGGATTCGAACCCCAGACCTTGGGCACGCGCAACACACAAACTCACTTTACCAGCTGGGCTATAATGATGTATTCGTTATATGAACACCTTGTAATAAAAATATATTAAAATCAATCATGAATGTTTGAAAATGGCGCGCCAAACACCATCTTCGTCTTCAACCTCTAGCTCATGGAATTTGAAATTCCATTTCTCTCATTTCTCAACCAAAGTGGATGATGTAAACATCAAACTTGCTCTAAATTCTCTCACGATCTCAAATATGTGACTAACATAAGCTATAATTAACTATAACTAATGAATTATCTAAAATACGTGAAGAACCCTAAAAATTGAAAATGAAATTAAATGGCTATACTGAAGAATAAATGAATGATGATAGAGGGTTTTTAATCCTCTGATGATGCTGAGTGAAATGTAATTGAGTTTTAAAAAGTAAGTGCACAAATTAAAGAGGGGGAGTTCAAAAACGTACCTCTGAAACTGAAGGTCCTGGTGATGGTGGAGAGCTTTTGGCTTTGAATGAATGATCACAAAAGCTTCCTGGGACCTTGTTGATGCTATCTGGGCACTTAGATTGCTTTGAAAACCACTGGATTAATCTTCTCGACCCCTCTTGCTTGAGCTTCAAGTAGAAATAGAAGATGGTGATTCTGCACTTACAGATGAGCTACGACCATCTTGATAGCTTCATTACACCCTAAGGAATGTGTCTGAATGCTTGGATTTGCTTGACACCTTCTGGATTGTTCTACAGACCTCCAACTGACTTTGCTCCAAACTGAAAGTGAAGATGATGCTCTTGCACTTACAGAAGTGTTTTAGGTGCTTGGATCACTTCTAATGGACCTCCTTGAGATGTTTGAACACTTATTTTCAGAGGAAGAGCTCTGGTTTGAAGAACCCGAGTCTTCTTGCCAAAGAACCTTTGAAAAACCTAAGTGTGAGAGGAAGAAGGAGAAAGCAAGAATCGGAGTTGCTTTGGTGTGCCTAATCCTAAGGAGAGCACTTATATTTATAGGCAAAATGAGAAATATGTTAGGGATTAGGAGACTTGATGGCCAAGTTTGTAGTTATGACAAATAATATTCCCTTTAGGCTAATCATTACTAATTAATCATTACCAAGCTTCCTTAGTTGTTAAATTGGCTTGGTGGCCAAGTATCATAAATTATGCACATGTAGGAATCCCACTTGAAAAGATTCTTTTATAACTCTTGGTAGTGCCACGACATGTGCATAAGTTTATATCATAACAAGTTGATAAACTTCTAAGTGTAATAGAGTTATGACATAAAAATATCCCTCTTTGACTTTTTGACTTGATTTGGGCTTTTGGGCCCCTATTGAATTATTTTTGTTGGACTTTGCTAATTCCACCCTTTTTGTTTCTTTTTCATGTTGCATGGTGATTCTTGAAGAAAGAATGAAGAATATTGAATTTCAAGAATGGAGATTTTGAAGATTGAAGAATTCAAGAAAGTATTGAAGCTTTATTTTTCTTTTGTTCTTGTAATTCCAACTTTAGAATTTGTATGAACTTGGACTTTGTATGAATGAAATTTGAATGTAATCTTGAATCTTTGGATAAAGTCCACTTGTTATTCATTTGAGATTTAGAACTTGTTCCATGTAAAAGAATTCCATTTGTAAATCTTATTTTAGAATCTTGAATGAAATTGTTATTCAAACATGAAGTTTGAATATTCTTGAGTGAACTTTTGAATTTTGCAAATTTGAATGATCCATGGTAATTCTTGAATAGGAATGGTAGAATACCTTTGAGCTAGTGAGAAACTTGAATTTCAAGTCTTGAAAAGTGTTCTTGTACCATGAATTTTGAAATGATATTGTACTTGAAATCCTTAAATTCACGATCTTGAATAATCACTTGAAATTATCTTTCAATAAATGGACTAAAAAGATATTCTCTTGCAAATTTGATAAAATTCCCATGAATTGTTTTAAACTTGTACCAACTTCCAAATAATTCATATGAACCAATTTTCTTCACCATGATAACTCCAATTAACAACTTGAAACAACTTCCAAACAAATCTTTTAAATCGAACCAATTGGCAATGGCGCATTAAAAATGAGAAACCTCCATGAGCATGAATTATTTTGCAAAGAATGAGTGAAAGAATGAAGTCTTGATCATGGCTTTCAAACCGATCAAGAAACATTTTTGAATTTGACGTAAACGATGTGACATCTCAGGGGGGGTCAAAAATTAGGGTATGACAATATCCCTTAGAAACTTAATTTATAAACAACAAGAATACAAATGAATTGATGCGATCCTTTCTCAACATTGTTTTCTGATTTTGATTCAAGTTTTATTTATTTTAATTTACGCAACTCAACTCCTATTTTATTAGCCTTAGATAAAAATCGTAGCGATAGAAACGATAGATTAGCGTTTGGTCTCTGTGGGTTCGACAATCTTTTATTTTACTCCGATACGATCCGTGTAACACCCTAATTTACCCCGTCGAATAATAATAAAATCAGAGTATAAAAATCACCATTCAAAACAATTCATCAAAATCAAGATGTCACATTTTCTTCGTAATACAAACAATTTCTCATAACAATAACAGATACATAACACTTCCAAAATTAGGATGAACCGATAACAACCAAATAGTCTTCAAAACATCTTTTATTAAGCATTGAGAAATATTCATAATTCAAATAAACTAACAAACCAACTTGGTTCAACATCAGAAATCATCAATGTTAAACAAGTACTTCGATAATCAAACAAAATTCAAGATAAATCATAATAACACTCATCCCCCCGAGTGCTACGTATCAGAATGAGAACGCTGACTCAAACTACTTGAAGGTAACTAGCCTTCATTCCTGATTACCTGCACGTTACCAACATAGGGGTAACATTCAAACAAAAGGGGTGAGATATCGTACAATATAAAGAAATGCATGATACTAAATATAGGAGATATAACTCAAGCATAATTCACCATTTCATAACACATTAGCATCAGTAAATAACCAA
This sequence comes from Vicia villosa, assembly GCF_029867415.1. NCBI lineage: Eukaryota > Viridiplantae > Streptophyta > Magnoliopsida > Fabales > Fabaceae > Vicia > Vicia villosa. Next base: position 107,067,098 of record NC_081180.1, on the reverse strand, counting down.
TTCATCGTCACACCATCGTTATGAAAATGCAATGCAACTGACACTTCAAATGCATATGGTACCAACAGGGCATAAGCTCCCTTCGCAACTACAATTATTAGAGGCATCAACAAGGCATAAGCCTTCTTCGCAATTTTTCCAATCGAGGCCAGCATGTTTGCCAATCCAGGCCATCGTAAAAATGCAATGTATGCGACTCCATGATGCAACATCATAAAATGCAACAACATCGACTAAACATGAACGAGGTATAACCTCCATCTCAATCTCCAATAATTAGTGGCAGCAACAACATCATTATCATCATCGTAAAAATCTGCAATCTATAATTACATCATTTTGGCAACATCCTTATACAACAACATTCATACTTCCCATAATCACATAATACCGGAAAACACGAGTTTCACAAATATTTTCAAAAGTTTTTCAATTTTATTTCATTGGATAGAAAATAATTTCAAATTTTTGGAAGTTCAAACGGCGCGTCAAAAAGACACCTGAGTCAAAAGTTAAGAATTTTTAAAGTTTTACAGGGTAAACCGGTTACTTCAGGTAACCAGTTATTCTACTGTAACCATGACCAATTTACCCAAAATATGCCCCATGTAACTAGTTACCTCAGACCAAGTAACCAATTGCTTAGAGTTCTAGAGGCCAAAGTTCCTAAATTTTCATTGAGGTAACCGGTTACCTCAAACCATGTAACTAGTTAATTCGTTGTTGTAGAGCCAAAACCCCAAAAACCCATCTTTTACATACCAGAAACTTATTATAAGACACAATTTTTCAAGTCTAACACCAACATCATGTAACTGTTCATATCTATACACCAATTCCCCCATTTTCACAGAAAATCACACATAAATCATAACATCATAAACACATCCAAAAACTCAATTGTTCACACAAACATGGATAAAAAACTATGTGAAATTCTGGTATGTGCCAGACTTCAGATGTCATATACGATGTCGTGACATCTGATCTGACATTGTAAAACAGATAAGGTAGGTAAAATAAATAAAAGTGCAGAAAATAAATAACACACAGAATTGTTCACCCAGTTCGGTATACAACAATACCTACTCTGGGGGCTACCAAGCCAGGGATGAAATCCACTATTAGCAGTATCAATTCAAAGTTAAACTCCCTCGTTTACAACTTCTCAGTTAATCACTACCCAATGAACCTTCTACCTAGGTCCTCCCTAGATATGGAATATCTCCATTCCACTCCCAATCATAGCAATGATGTCTAGCAGTCAACACCTCAGCCACTGCGTCGACTGCCTAATTACCAACATTCTAAGCACACAAATAAATACAACTTGAAGTTGCTTCAAAGCTTCCTCCAAGAACAATACTTCTCTTATTTAAAAGCTTCGAGAAGAACAATAACTTAACAGACTATTAAGTAACAATATGTCAACCTCATGATCACAAACGATACACAGGTGACTTACAATCTGCACAAGAGACTCTCAAAACTGCAATCCTAATTTTGCTACAAAACCTACGAATTCAAAAGTCTACATCTCCCTAGGTCTTGGTCTCTTTTTATAGGCTTCAGCTGTCCATGGGCTTTTTAACTCTCTGCACAATATCTTGTAAATCTGTAAGCTCATTATTGTAGAAAATAACTCCTTAAATCTTGGAAACAATAAGTTTCCTAAAATATCTCAACAACCAAATTTAGAAGCTTAATATATCGTTGAGAACCAAATCAAAACAAACTGTTGTTAAAAGAGCTCCACGATATTCTCCAAGGCAGCTTGCTAAAGACATTCCAAGATATTCTCCTTAAAGTTAGCATTTCAATCATTAGCTCCTAGAATATCTCCACAATTTGAAACTAATTTCCACAATTCAAGGTGCTAAAAACATACCCAATTACTTGGTCTCTTACTGATATACAATCAGCACATAATTGTTAATTTCCTAAAATATAGCCTGAGATAAATAAGGAAACATAACATAACTTGTAACAGAAAAACATAACAGCCCATGCTGTCAGATACCGATGTCATGACATCCAGCATGACATCCAACAGGAAACCAGTATTAGTAACTCAAACATATTCTGCAAAGCACATCAAAGTATGTCATGACATCAGTCAAGACATCCATAAGACACACAATGTTTTACCACAAAATGCAGCCAACTTGAAAATATCTACAATCTCCCCCTTTGGCAAATTTTTGACTAAAACATTCTTATCACCATATCCGAGAAACACAGCAGCAGAAAACAACTAGCAAACTACCAGATATGCAAAATTGCTAATACACATCAAAAGATCATACCTGCGGAAAACAACAACAAAAACATAATTTGGGGTGGTGACAATCACTTTTCCCCCTGTTTGGCCATAAATGTTGCCAAAGAAACTGACATCTCCCCCTTAAAAGCTGCTCTTCATAACATGACCACTTCTCCCCCTGTCATGCACACCAATTCTACTCTTGAAACTTGGAGATCACAAGGAACATATCCAACACCCAGTTGGACGTTCAAACAATTTCTGATTAAAGTCAAAATAAGACCATTTGATGAATGGAAAACATAAGACGCATCTTCATGTCTTCAAGAGCTCACCCTTTATTCAACTCTTTTGGTTGAACACATCCACACTCTGAGTCAACCTTTCTTCTAACCAGAACAGAAAGCATCACTTCTCGTAATGTCTTAACATTTGTTAGGACATCCTACACGACACAAAAAAAAACACCATCTGATGATCTTTAGAAACCACTGTGCCACCAACCTGATTAGAATACAATCAGTCACACACATTGGGAGACCTACATCCTCATCCCATTACAAGATATAATCTTCCATAGATAGCTCAAAACTTTTACCATAAGCTCCAAGAGATGAATAGAAATCACCTCCTTTTTGTCTTCAACTTATTACTCTTCTGCCCAAAAGTAATCTGTCTAAGACTATCGTCAAGAATAATCAGCTGCCACATGTTGATTATATTGATCCTTCGAATCCACTTCTGAGATAAACCAAATGCCACTGTTTGATTACCTCCTTCATGAATCCTCATATGAAAAAATCAAATGCCACTTTTGAACTTCTCCACGTTTATCAGACTTCTCTCAAGGATATTATGACCCTTTAAGTGAAACATGAACTTCAAGCTACATGTTATATAAAAAAAAAACTTAGATTTTCTAAGACAAGAACATGTAACATCAACTCTACCCAGCAATTCCAAAGAACTGCAATGAGAGCAATCTTTTTGAAGTATCCAATCTTCAACTCTGTAGATTTTCTTATCTTAAGTTGATGTGCCACATCACCAACTAAGATTCTGATGTTGAACCAAATGTCAAAACATTGTGTTTTAACATCTAGCTGTTGAATTCAGTTCCTTCTTCTGCCACTTGAAAGAACTTCCTCCCTTTACAGAACCAGAGTTCAATGCTCTCATAGACTTGATTGTGAAACCAAGTTTCAGTAAGCAACCTCCATCCTGCAGTTATGCAGTTATGTCATCCAAGCTCACACTTTGATGAATCCCTGCTTCTTTTCCAAAGACATCAGACACTCTGATGCACGAGTCATCAGAAGGACTAGTTAGAGACTAACCCTTTAGCTGTACCAAGGATGCCACTTCCTTGAACAAAGTTGTTTCCATGATGTCAAGAATACTGCCACTTGTTCTTGACTCCACAATATGCATTAGCCAATGCACTTCCTTACCTACATCAGAAATAAACTGATCCAAGTAACCACCATCAAGATTATGATGTCTTCTTCTTCTTGTACACTCCAAAGCTGAACATGTTTCTTGCCAGGAAACCTTTTTCAGAGATCATATGCTTCTACTGCCACCAAAGAGATTGATCTTAAAACAAATGCATTATCCTTCCTGTACAGGGTCTTGAAGAAGAGATGTTCTAACATCTTAAAGAACATCAGTTATCTTGAACTCCAAGGATAATCATTTAAATACTTGTACTTGGCACAAATAACAGCTGATCTTAAATCCTTTCCCAATTATCCTTTCAGATACTTCCACCATAAGATTACTTTTACATACTCTTCTTCAGTCAACATCTTCTGCTTGCAAGCACCTTCTTACAAAGAGTTGAGATATCTAGGCTACCACCCTTGACTCAAGTGAATAAGATTTTTTTTTTGAACAAATCTTAGTCACATCAACAGACTTGAAAATCCTTCCAAATTAGATTCACCCTTAGGAATGAGAGAGATGAATCTTTCCTTACAAATGTGTCACACAACAACCAGAACCCATGTGACACAGGTCAACAGCCAACTAAACACAAGGCTGAACCAGACGGGAGGAGGTTAACCAAATCTCCCCCTCAAACTAACAATCATGGAAACTCCACACTGATTATCCATGCATTGTACATAAATGTCTCATCATGACATACAACATCCCTACTAGAGGCAACTAACTTCATGAGTTATACCTATGCATACTCCAATCACACCAATCAGACTCCAGCTGACCATAAGAATTAGTGAAGACAACAACACCAGTCATCAGTGGATATGCATTGCCAGAACATACTACCTCAACTAAACTCTAAATCTTCATATTCTCATGCCTTGACAGAACTGTCACTTCTGAACGTGGTGCTTGAATAGCAAGATTCATGGTCCCAATCCACTTCAATGAAATAGAAATAATGTTGCACCATCATTGACTTCTAACATCCAAGGGACTTGTATTCTTACACAACTTAGTACTTCTGAGAACAACTACCCATCCCTGATCAATCTTCAGGAATAACCAAACCGCAAGGGATTGCACAATGCCACATCTCAACCAGCTCCACTTCTAGAGATCAGACTTCTAAAAGTAACCTTCTGGAGCAAGCACACAATTGACCCTACCCTTGTCAACTTAGCACACACAGATGTCTCCTCTTCCAAGTTAGGAGTAGGTTCCAAACAAAAGTATTCCTTTGTTTGACACCCTAAAACATCTGCTCTTCAACTAGTAGCTGCATACTTGTTGAACACATGTTCTAACATCACATACAACATCAGTTCCATCACCTTAGAACAAACCCTCTTTGAAAGTCTTGCGATAAATATGGGAATCATTGATCAATTGATGCCCATCAACTCTTTGACACTTTTACTATAGCTGTAATAATCTTCCATACGTTCTGTAGAATATACATAACCCTAGAATCTTTCTCTTACTATAGGGGTTGCATCAGAGGCTATGCAGCGGAAAATAGCCATCCTTCAACAGAATTCACACAATGCTTACTCCATAATCACTTGTAAGCATGACACATAGGGATTGGAAATAAACCAACCCCACAATCTGCTTGCTTCTCTATCATGAAGGTTTTGAAAATACTCTTCTCTATGCTGAACATAGGCTGAACAATGCAATCCAAAATCTTCACTCCCGCATGAAGTCTTTGAATTTAACTTTCTTGTTCCAGCTTCTTCCTCTCCTTTGGTCAGGTTGGTCTAGTTCTCCACACATTGGTCCATCCTCCACTTCAAGGGACCATACAATATGAACACTTCTTGTTCTAATAATCTTCTACCTTATACACAACCAGAAAGTATCCCCCATGGATCTCATCCAGAAACAGACAGGATGCCTGCTCTGATACCAATTAAAATTCCGGTATGTGCCAGACTTCAGATGTCATATACGATGTCGTGACATCTGATTCAACATTGTAAAACAGACAAGGTGGGCAAAATAAATAACAAATCAGAAAATAAATAACACACAAAATTGTTCACCCAGTTCAGTATACAACAATACCTACTCTTGGGGCTACCAAGCCAGGGATGAAGTCCACTATTAGCAGTATCAATTCAAAGTTAAACTCCGTCGTTTACAACTTCTCACTTAATCACTACCCAATGACCCTTCTACCTAGGTCCTCCCTAGATATGGAATATCTCCATTCCACTCCCAATCATAGCAATGATGTGTAGCAGTCAACACCTCAGCCACTGCATTGACGGCCTAATTTCCAACATTCTAAGCACAAAAATAAATACAACTTGAAGTTGCTTCAAAGCTTCCTCCAAGAACAATACTTCTCTTACTTAAAAGCTTCGAGAAGAACAATAACTTAACAAGATATTAAGTAAGAATATGTCAACCTCATGATCACAAACGATACACAGGTGACTTACAATCTGCACAAGAGACTCTCAAAACTGCAATCCTAATTTTGATACAAAACCTACGAATTCAAAAGTCTACATCTCTCTAGGTCTTGGTCTCTTTTTATATGCTTCAGCTGTCCATGGGCTTTTTAACTCTCTGCACAATATCTTATAAATCCGTAAGCTCATTGTTATAGAAAATAACTCCTTAAATCTTGGAAACAATATTAAGTTTCCTAAAATATCTCAACAACCAAATTTAGAAGCTTAATACATCGTTGAGAACCAAATCAAAACAAACTGTTGATAAAAGAGCTCCACGATATTCTCCAAGGTAGCTTGCTAAAGACATTCCAAGATATTCTCCTTAAAGTTAGGACTTCAATCATTAGCTCCTGGAATATCTCCACAATTTGAAACTAATTTCCACAATTCAAGGTGCTAAAAACATACCCAATTACTTGGTCTCTTACTGATATACAATCAGAACATAATTGTTAATTTCCCAAAGTATAGCCTGAGATAAATAAGGAAACATAACATAACTTGTAACAGAAAAACATAACAACCCATGCTGTCAGATACCGATGTCATGACATCCAGCATGACATCCAACAGAAAACCAGTATTAGCAACTTAAACATATTCTGCAAAGCACATCAAAGTATGTCATTGTTAGAACAAGATTTGTTCTGATCAATTATCTTAGTTTTGATGATAACAATAATATGAATTTTGCTTAAGATAATATGGTACTCTAATCCAATGCAATTTCCTTTTCAGGAAATATATAAAGAGTATGCATAAATCACCGCTCAGAAGCTTTGACTCAGAAGGTTCAGCATGCAACATCAGAACATGGTCTGGCAAGACATCAGAAGATGGTCGAAGCAGAATCAGAACATGGGTCTATGGAAGCATCAGAAGAACATGAGATCAGAAGCACTGAAGTTCTGATGGTATCACGCTAAGAAGCACTTCAAGGTCAGAAGATCAGAAGATGCTTTGCACCAAGCTGTTTGACTCTGATGATAATCAAACGTTGTATTTACAAACATCAGATCAGAAGAAAGTACAAGTGGCAGGCTACGCTGACTGACAAAAGGAACGTTAGAAGCTATTAAAGGCAACGTCAGTAGACACAGCGTGAACAAGGCTCGAGGTAGTTGACAAAAGCGTATAACATTAAATGCAAAGCTGTACGGAACACGCAAAGCATTTAATACATTCAACGATCATCTTCTCAAACGCCTATATATATGAAGTTCTGATGAGAAGCAAGGTTAACCAATTCTGAACAAAATTATTCTGAAAGACTTGCTGAAACGCTGTTCAAATCAAAGCTCAGAAACTTCATCTTCATCAAAGCTCACTACATTGCTGTTGTAATATATTAGTGAGATTAAGCTTAAACGTTAAGAGAAATATCACAGTTTGTGATTATAGCTTTTAAGAAGCATTGTATAACTCTTATTAGATTACATTAAGTTGTAAGGAACTAGAGTGATCAAGTGTTGATCAGAATACTCTAGGAAGTCTTAGCTTGTGTCTAAGCAGTTGTAATTAGAGTGATCACGTGGTGGTCAGGATACTCTAAGAAAGTCTTAGCTTGTGTCTAAGCAGTTGTTCCTAGAGTGATCAGGTTGTGATCAGGATACTCTAGAAGACTTAGTTGCGGACTAAGTGGAAAACCATTGTAATCCGTGCGATTAGTGGATTAAATCCTCAGTTGAGGTAAATCATCTCTGCGGGGGTGGACTGGAGTAGTTTAGTTAACAACGAACCAGGATAAAAATAACTGTGCAATTTATTTTTATCTATCAAGTTTTTAAAGCTACACTTATTCAAACCCCCCCTTTCTAAGTGTTTTTCTATCCTTCAATTGGCATCAGAGCGCCGGTTCTAAGGTGCAAGCACTTAACCGTGTTTAGAAAAGATTCAGGAAGAGAAAAACGCTTCATTAAAAGATGGCTGGTGAATCTCAAGCAAATCCAACTCCATCTACATCTGGCTCTGCTGAGCAACACAATGGAAACAATGGTTATACTAGACCACCAGTATTTGACGGTGAAAACTTTGAATACTGGAAAGATAAACTGGAAAGTTACTTTCTTGGTCTAGATGGTGATCTATGGGATCTCTTGATGGATGGTTACAAACATCCAGTAAATGCCAGAGGCGTAAAGCTGACAAGGCAAGAAATGAGCGATGATCAGAAGAAGCTTTTCAGGAATCATCATAAATGCAGAACTGTTTTGCTGAATGCTATCTCTCATGCTGAGTATGAGAAGATATCTAACAGGGAAACGGCCTATGACATATAAGAGTCCTTGAAAATGACTCATGAAGGAAACGCTCAAGTCAAGGAGACCAAAGCTCTTGCATTAATCCAGAAGTATGAAGCCTTCAAGATGGAGGATGATGAAGACATTGAAAAGATGTTTTCAAGATTTCAAACTTTGACTGCTGGATTGAGAGTTCTTGACAAAGGCTACACCAAGGCTGATCATGTAAAGAAGATCATCAGAAGTTTGCCCAGAAGATGGGGCCCAATGGTGACTGCATTCAAGATTGCAAAGAATCTGAATGAAGTTTCTTTGGAAGAACTTATCAGTGCCTTGAGAATCCATGAAATTGAGCTGGACGCAAATGAGCCTCAGAAGAAAGGTAAGTCTATTGCATTAAAATCTAATGTTAAAAAATGCACTAACGCTTTTCAGGCAAGAGAAGAAGATTCTGAAGAATCAGAATCTGAAGAAGAAGATGAACTGTCCTTGATCTCCAGAAGGCTAAATCAACTCTGGAAGAACAAGCATAGGAAGTTCAGAGGCGTCAGAAGTTCAAAGAAATTTGAACGTGGAGAATCTTCTGATGACAGAAGATCTGACAAGAAGAAGGTTGTCTGCTATGAGTGCAATGAGCCTGGACATTACAAGAATGAGTGTCTGAAACTTCAGAAAGAAAATCCCAAGAAGAAGTTTCATAAGAAGAAAGGTCTTATGGCAACCTGGGATGAGTCAGAAGATGATTCAGACTCTGAAGATGAGCAGGCTAACTGTGCGCTGATGGCGACAGAAGATGATGGATCAGAATCTACATCAGAATCAGATTCTGAAGAGGTATTTTCTGAACTATCTAGAAAAGAGTTAGTTTCCAGTCTAACAGAACTTCTGGAACTCAAAGCTCATCTTAGTATCAAATACAAAAAGCTGAAGAAGCAATTTGAATTTGAAACTAAGAAGCTGGAATTGGAAAATTCTGAACTGAAGGAAAAAGTTTTAAATTTATCCAAAAACAGTGGATCTCCTTCTGAAACAGAAAAAGCCATTCCTAGCATGAATCATATTCTGAAAGAATATGACTTGAGCTTCAGAAAATTCTTATCTAGAAGCATAGGCAAAAGTCAACTTGCTTCTATGATATATGCTGTGTCTGGAAATAATAGGGTAGGCATTGGTTATGAGGGTGAAATCCCATACAAGCTTGAATCTGTGGATGATATGAAAATATCATACAAGCCTCTGTATAACCACTTCAAATTTGGCCACTCCCATGATATTAGGCACACATCACATGCACAAAGCTTTCACATAACACACACTAAGAAGCATGTGACACAACCTAGGAAATATCATGAAACTCAGAATAAGAAGTATCATTCTGTTCCTCCTGTTAAATATTTTGCTAAACCCAAGTTCCACCAGAACTTGAAGAGAACTAACAAGAAAGGACCCAAGAAGATGTGGGTACCAAAGAAAAAGATTATTTCTTTTGCAGATTCTCTTGGTGACAAAGAAGATAACATACAACATGTCATGTCACCTGGACTCAAGATGTTCTCAACACTTGAAGAGAAGAAGGACTGTTTTCTAAGTCCCGATACTTAAATCTGCTAGAGAAGCTAAGAGTGAAGGAGATCAGAAGAGCAAGTTTATTAGATCTGGAACCATCTGTTTAAGTTTGTTTCTAAAGCAATGGTGTTTCGTTCTTGAGTATTCTGAATGCTCTAAAAGCTACAGAATATAAAATAATTGAAACATTGATTGTAGAAGAATCAATCAATATCTGGTTTGATGATAAACTTGTTTCTGATGAAACAAAGCAGCTTAAGAATTTTGCAAATACAGTTTATCTTATCAGAAGATGCAGAACCAAGAAGCAAATCTCCAGAAGCTATGTATATCAGAAGGAATGGATCAGAAGATCATTCAGATTTACATCAACACACTTTAGAAGGAGCGTTTTCAGAAGAGAAACTTGATCAATCAGAAGCAGTGATCAGAATCAAAAGGCGTAAAGTCTATTCATATTCTACAACTGACATCCATTATCTGATGATGAACACGTGTCTGTGCGGTTAGTACAAAGCGTGCAGTTGAAAAGACGCCGACCTAGGTAACTACTTTAAATCATTTCATTTACCACGATCTCTCTCCCCACGTCACTCGTCATTTAATGAAAATGATTTCTTTTGATTTTGAAACTATTCATTCTGTTTATTTTTTTATTCGTCTCCTTATATTCTTTTCAAATCATATCATATATCTTTTTCGCTCTCTTGTTTCTCTTTCTTCTTGCATTCTCTCATTTGAAAAGGTCTTAGTCGCTTCTAAAACCCTAACCGAAAACCCAGAATTCTGTTCTTCCTAGTGTCCATTCTATTTCAATGGCTGCCTCTTCATCTCAAAATGTTGATTCATCTACCCTTCTCCATATTCAAGATGAAGTTAATCAGGAACTCACTCCAGTTGTTGCGTGCTCCATTCCTAAGGAAAAATTAGATGTTTTATGCGAACTCATGGTTGATTTTGATAACATTGAAGAACATGGTTTTCATCTCAAAGAAGATATAATTTTTCAAGGATGGACCTCTTTGTTTGCTGAGTTCTGTGGACCAGTCTACCCAGATCTTGTCAAGGAATTCTGGGTACATGCAGTTGTCGCTCCAAAATCCATATTGTCTTTCGTTCATGGAAGGTTTGTGATAGTAACTGAGAACATCTTAAGGGTGATGTTTGATTTGAGAAACGCTGAAGGAGCTTTTGAAATTGATAAAAGGGAAGATTGGGAAGATGTGTTATCTACTCTCTACCCAGACATAAATGAAACAAAGAATGTCAAGGATTTGAAAGATCTCTACAAAATCTGGACCAAAATTCTCCTTGGATGTTTCTATCACAGGAAAGGGACACATGCTTCTGACTTCATCAACAATGAGCAAAAATACATTCTGTACTGCATTGCCACTAAGAAGAAGGTTGATGCTATCTATATTATCTTCAACCATATGTGGAAGGCTGTGAAGGAGTCCAGAAATGCTTTCAGAGAAAAAGGTGGAACAAGCATTCCTTTTGGAAGGATTATTTCAAATCTTCTGGTTCATTCCAAGATTGTTGAGAACCTGGAATCCGAAGGTATTATCAAAGATCTTGCTGTCACAACTGGGGCCTGTCTGAATGCCTTCACTTTAAAGAAGATGAAAGTGATTAAGGCTATCACTAAGACTCCTCAACCTCTTGCTGGAACAAGAATCAGAAGAGAACCAGTTCTAGCTGAATTTAAAACCTTCTTCAATAGTGAGGTACCAAAAGTCAGAACTAGGTATCTGAAGTCTCAAAAAGAGGACAAAAGTCTTAAAGATCAAGAGAAAGGTGCTCCAATTATAGTGCATCGCAAGAAGGAAGAAAGGACCAAAAGAAAGCTTGATCTTCCTGCTGCTACCACCAAGAAAGAAGTGGTCCCAGAAGAAGTCATTGCAAAAGTTGTTAAGGCTGTTTCTGATGACTTTGTAAAGAAAAAGAAGGAAGCTGAGAAAAAGAGGAAGAAGTCAAATAACAATGCTGAGATTGCTGAAGTTGTTGAGAAGAAGAAAACCAGAAAAAGGAAGATGATTCTTCAAGAATCGGATGAAGAAAATGTCTCTCAAGAGGCTAAGAATCAATCAGAAGTTCTGGCATATGTCAGAAGGAAGGAAATCTCTAGCGGCAAAGCAAAGATCATTGAAGAGCCGAAGAGCAAGAAGCAAAAGAAGACTGAGGATGTGGCCAAAGCTTTTCTGAGAGGTTCCAAAGGTATATGCATTTCTGAACCTGTTTCTGCTCCTGCTGTTCGTTCAGAAGCTGCACCAATAGAGGTTGTCCCTACACCTGAACCAGAAAAAGCCACATCAAAATCACCTGTTTTTGTTCATGTTCTTACACCTTCATCTTCTCCTATAACCATTCCTTCCTCTCCACCTACCACCAATCCTGTTCTGGATATACCACCCCTTCAAACTCTCTTTCCATCTCAACCTTTTCCCAATGCCACATTTGAACATACTCCCTCCACCTCTCAAAACAACCCTTGTGATTCTCCTCTACCAATCTCTGCATCACATGAGCAGCTGCTCCGTGATTGCAACTACACTCCCAAGCCTCGTCCTGAAGCTGGAATGGTAGTGTTAGATTCTGATACTGAAGCAGAATCTTCTTATAGGTTGGATAGAGAACCTCATCCGTACTTCACTTCCAACCCTGTTTGTTCAAAAACCCAAATAAACTTCCGCTCTGAATACCCTATTGGTGTAGTTTTTGAAACAATAAAGAGGAATCTCAGAAGTATCTTTGATACTCTCAGAATTGCTGAAAGTTCTGGATTGAATGATATTGCTATGCGGAACTTCTGGAGGATCTTTCGCAGAAAATCAGATGCTCTGTTTTTAGAACTTCAGGAAGCCTGTGTAGCTGCTGCCCCACGGCCTCGTGGAATTCTGAGGAATTATGAAGACTTCTGGTTTGCTAGTCTCAAAGGAAGACGTCTGTTGGAGGAGAAACCCTTTGTGGATGAGATGGAACAGTTAAGACTGGCTGCTGCAATGGAAGCAAATCCATGCAGGGATATTGTTATCTTTATTCCTGATCATCCTGTTCTGCTCAGAGACATCAAGACACTCTTTAACTATCTGAGGGAAAATCCTTCTAAGAAAGGCCCAAGCGTGGTCATTCCGGAAGTTGTTGACCCACCAGAAGTTGAAGGTCCTTCTGCTCCCAGGAATCTAGCTGCCATTCTTCAGGCACTTGAGAATGGAGACTCAGAAATTCCTGCTGCAGAATATGGAGATGCTTCTATGCAAGAAGCAGATGCTGAAGATCATGTTGCTGAATCAGATCCCGTTGAGGAAAATCCTGCAAATGATCTATCCATGGAAGCTACAGATCAATTTGCCATTCCTGTGGTTGAAAGCGGTGAAACTTCTTCTGATCAATCTTCTCGTCTTGCAAGGACTCTGGAAGAAATTCAGAAGAGACAGGATGAGCAAAGTTCACTCAATGCTGAGTTCAGAACTTTCATGGTGAGGCAAGATGGACACAACAATGAGATTCAAGAGATGCTGGCCAAGATCCTGTCAAAACTAGGGTCATAGATTGAGTCTGTGTTGTTTCTTTCTTTTTGCTGCATCTGTTTTTTGTGCATCTTGTCTTTCTTCTCCGTGTGTACTTCTGTACCTGTTGGCTGCACTTAAATGAAATCATCCTTTTCCTCCGTGTGTTTTTTTTTTTTGTTTGTCTATGAATCTTTTCTGTTTTTTGATGATATGACAAAAAGGGGGAGAAATATGTGATAAATGATTTGATTTAATCAGTTGCTTTCACTAACAAGAACTGCAAGTTCTATTTGGTTTAAGTGTTTTGCAGGTATAAAGAAGTGAAGAAAATCTTCAAAGCAAACACAAGAAGCAAAACCATAAGAAGCTTATGGAAACTGAAGCAAGCTGAGTGCTGTCAAGCTTCAGAATCAGAAGCACCGATAATAGAATTTGATCCAAAACTTGTCTATTTGCTTTGACAAAATTCTATTTGCTCTGATACATTTTATGTTCTGACTCGTTCATGCTGACTTTTGTCGTTTAGTTTTTTGTTCTGTAACATTTCAGGATGTAGAGATGCTCTGATGATGCTCTGGTACATTCAACAATGTTCTGATACAAATCTAGCATGAAGTGATGTTGGTATAAATTCAAAGCTCTGAAGCTATCCGAGGGAAGCAGAAATCAGAAGCTGTGAATGTTCTAAAGATCCAGAAAACTCAAGCTCTGAAGCTATCCGAGGGAAGCAGAAATCAGAAGCTGTGAATGTTCTAAAGATCCAGAAAACTCAAGTTCTGAAGCTGACCTAAATGGAAGCAGAAATCAGAAGCTGTGAATGTTCTGAAGATCAAAGAAATTCAAGTTCTGAAGCTGTCCTAGATGGAAGCAGGAATCAGAAGCTGGGAATGTTCTGAAGATCAAAGAAATTCAAGTTCTGAAGCTGTCCTAGATGGAAGCAGGAATCAGAAGCTGTGAGTGTTCTAGAGATCTAAAGAAATTCAAGTTCTGAAGCTGTCCAATGGAAGCAGAAGTCAGAAGCTATGAATTCTCTGAAGACAGAAGCTTATGTGATCGTCTCTACCGAAATAATCAGGGAAGTCTTTTATTAAAGTTCTTCGAGTATTTATTTCAGGGGGAGATTATTTATCTCAGGGGGAGATTGTTAATCTCAGGGGGAGACATATTCACATGCTTATGCTATAGCTGTGTAATTTGTCTTTTGCCGTCTGCTCTTTCTGATCGCAAATTCATATCATTTATATATGTTTTTGTCATCATCAAAAAGGGGGAGATTGTTAGAACAAGATTTGTTCTGATCAATTATCTTAATTTTGATGATAACAATAATATGAATTTTGCTTAAGATAATATGGTACTCTAATCCAATGCAATTTCCTTTTCAGGAAATATATAAAGAGTATGCATAAATCAGCGCTCAGAAGCTTTGACTCAGAAGGTTCAGCATGCAACATCAGAACATGGTCTGGCAAGACATCAGAAGATGGTCGAAGCAGAATCAGAACATGGGTCTATGGAAGCATCAGAAGAACATGAGATCAGAAGCACTGAAGTTCTGATGGTATCACGCTAAGAAGCACTTCAAGGTCAGAAGATCAGAAGATGCTTTGCACCAAGCTGTTTGACTCTGATGATAATCAAACGTTGTATTTACAAACATCAGATCAGAAGAAAGTACAAGTGGCAGGCTACGCTGACTGACAAAAGGAACGTTAGAAGCTATTAAAGGCAACGTCAGTAGACACAGCGTGAACAAGGCTCGAGGTAGTTGACAAAAGCGTATAACATTAAATGCAAAGCTGTACGGAACACGCAAAGCATTTAATACATTCAACGGTCATCTTCTCAAACGCCTATATATATGAAGTTCTGATGAGAAGCAAGGTTAACCAATTCTGAACAAAATTATTCTGAAAGACTTGCTGAAACGCTGTTCAAATCAAAGCTCAGAAACTTCATCTTCATCAAAGCTCACTACATTGCTGTTGTAATATATTAGTGAGATTAAGCTTAAACGTTAAGAGAAATATCACAGTTTGTGATTATAGCTTTTAAGAAGCATTGTATAACTCTTATTAGATTACATTAAGTTGTAAGGAACTAGAGTGATCAAGTGTTGATCAGAATACTCTAGGAAGTCTTAGCTTGTGTCTAAGCAGTTGTAATTAGAGTGATCACGTGGTGGTCAGGATACTCTAAGAAAGTCTTAGCTTGTGTCTAAGCAGTTGTTCCTAGAGTGATCAGGTTGTGATCAGGATACTCTAGAAGACTTAGTTGCGGACTAAGTGGAAAACCATTGTAATCCGTGCGATTAGTGGATTAAATCCTCAGTTGAGGTAAATCATCTCTGCGGGGGTGGACTGGAGTAGTTTAGTTAACAACGAACCAGGATAAAAATAACTGTGCAATTTATTTTTATCTGTCAAGTTTTTAAAGCTACACTTATTCAAACCCCCCCTTTCTAAGTGTTTTTCTATCCTTCAGTCATGACATCAGTCAAGACATCCATAAGACACACAATGTTTTACCATAAAATGCAGCCAACTTGAAAACATCTACACTATGGAACCTAATCTCTACCATACCCATCATCATACAAACCATTATAGCGTAAGAACCCCACCCTTACCTTGGATTGAAGATTGCTCTAAACTTCCAATAGGATTGCCCTAGCTCTCTGCTCTTCTCTGTTTCTACGTTCTTCATAAATTTGCAATTCTAATCTTTTTCCTAATTTTCTCTTATTTTATTATTCTCACTAATTTCTAGTTCTACAAATGGGCTTAACCTCACATCCCCACTAATACTACTACTAACACCATAATAGGCCCAATTGTTAATATTCCTATTATATTATTATTAATAATTAATTAGCTTCTAACAAAATAGCATAATCCTAACTAACTCGTAATTTTATAAAAATTACTCACAAACACACAATAAAATAATTAATTAATTAACCGGGCGTTACAACTCGTATTCTTACGGAAAGCACCGATCAATATACAAGTAGAAATAAATTTCCTTTTAAAAGATGATGGTATGTATGGGAAAGATACCTTCTTAGCATGCCAACATTCAAAACAGTATACGTACATCAAAAGGTACATATGGTTCTTTCGTTAGCTTCTTGATGTGAAACTTTAGACTAATGAGATTCTCATTTATCATAAGTATCCATGGTTAAGGTATTCTCTTGAGAATTTATTTATGCATTGTAAAAATGAAGAGCTTACTTCATTAAATAAGTTGTTAGAAAATTGAAAGGTCAGTGATTCAATATAAGACAGTTGTCTTTTCTGAACCACGCCTTGCAATTACTGCAACACTTTGGAAGTCGAGATTATGTTGGGATTAGGTTTTAAATCTTTTTGCTCTCCCTCCTGTCATATTTGTTTCACTACTCTAGGTTTCTTAATCATTACAAATACTATTTATTAAAACCCACTCACTCCACTACACACATCTACGCTACTTTTATCCTAGACTTTTCATCTTTCAAACCATAATAGTTCTCAACCCCTAAAAACCTTTGGTTTGTGTTTGTAATTTTTTTAACCATGGCTTCTTGAATATCAAGTCATCACCACGTTCCTTCACAACAACATTCTCCTTAATCTCAAGAACAACCTCAAGACGATGAATATCCCCTCATAACCTTGGTTATTCCTATCGAACAACTATTTGTCATTTCCGAAATGATCATAGATTTTGATAACCTTGCTGCTGATCGCGACTTTACGTGTCTATAAATCTGATAACTGCAAGTGCACAGTCGTGTCGTGTAGTTTTAAAAGATATCGAATCCACAGGGACTATGAATCGATCTACCGTTATCTAAGGTTACTATGTAAAGCTAGGAGTACTAAAATTTCGATTGTTCCTAAGGGAAAGTGATTGTGAGAAAATAAAGAATAATAATAAAAGACAGGTATCAGTATGTATTTCGTTTAACTAAAAGTAATCCGAAGGTCCATTGGCTTTTGCATAATTAAATTAAAAATCTTTACTAATTCCATTGATTAAAAATCCTCGTCTCAAACTTTCGCTCTGTTGATTCAGACTACTATCCTAATCCTAATGTACGCTTTCGCCATCCCATTAGATTTTAGAAAAGCTTTTTGGAAACAATGTAATTAATAAAATGCCTATTTTACGAGGTTGTTATCTATTTAAATCTCCTAATCTCAAACTTTCGCTCTGTTGACTCTGAGCAAGCTAATAACCCTAACGTACGCTTTCGCCATCCCGCTCGAGTGTAAAAACAATTTTTGAAAATAAATAAGTTCCAATTAGTTTTAATACGCTTTCGCCATCCTTAAAACTAATGTCCTATGTCTACTATCTGGTTAAAGATCTCAAACTTTCGCTCTATTGATTTTAACCTTTGACCGTCCTAACCCCTCAAACTTTCGCTCTATTGGTTTTAAGACTTACTAATTAAATTAGACATATAAACCAAAAATAAGTGATAATTAATAAAACATAATTAAGCCAATTTATTTCGGATCCCTACGGTTAACTTACTTTACATACCGACACCTTTAGTAATTTAGCCAGACATATTAATACGATTAAACATGCATAAATCGGTTCGGCTCATAATACTAAGCATATTAATTGGCATATAATATATCATGCAAACAAATATAAATAAGGCGGTAAATAAAAACCTGAACTAAATAAATGGTAACTGGATCTTCAAGTACTGAACTTCCACCACAGGTTGGCTGGATCGTTCTTCGAAATTTAAATGGCAGAAAATAAAAACAAGGAAATAAAACGATAAATCTAACGTAAGGCTAGATCTATAAAAAGTTCACAACAATTTCCAGTGTAGAAATCGTTGTGAGAAAATAAACGGTTGAATGAAAGCAGAATAAAGAAAAGCAGTTCGCGGTACAATTTTGGCAGCACTTCGTTGGCAGGAAATCGGACCCTTTGGAAGTGAGATAGCAGGTCCTATTTATAGGAAAGGTTCTGCAGTGACGTTGCGTGAAAAGAGGAACTTTTTGCAGACTGGGCGTCTCCTCTTGGTGACGTGGCAGAAGAGAACGTGGAGACGTGCGTCTCCACTTGCTTGCATGGTTTGGGCTACGCATTTTTGTTCCTTTGTGGGCTGGTTCGTCTCTTTTGGGCCTTTGGGTCCTTAATTGCACCCTTCTTTCACTTCAGCACTCCCTTTTCATCTTTTAGGCATAAATATTGGTCATTTAAGCTCAATTTTCTTTCCTTTTCGCAAATAGTCGTAATTGAAGTGTAAAACCTGAAACAAAGCAAATACACGCGTAATATCATAATAAATTAACATAATAAACGGAAAATGCTATAAATATCTATGGATTTTAAGCTAAATATACGATATAAAATCGTGTTATCAAATTCCCCCAGACTTGAACCTTTGCTTGTCCTCAAGCAAAATAATAAGATAAAGATAAATGAAACACACTTCCACCACGTCGTTCGGTCATACTCAGCTACATAGAGTTCTTATTTGAAAAAAGTGATAATGATCCTAGCAATAAACTTATAGTAACAACACTAGACAACTCCCAGTATGCATACCAATCCGAATCATGCCATTATAGCTCGACCTTTTTGACTCGTCATCATGTTTCACCCTTTTCATTCGCGCGCAATCACATTAAGCCCATTATCTTGACACGCACATAGCAGAGTACTCGGTTAGTGACTATGATCCTTCTCATGGAGTTCTGGCACAATATGTGGTATACTCCTTAGCACTCACTTGTAGATTGTGGGGAATCGGACAATAGTCCTTCCTACCAAGTTCAGTACCAGATGACTTCTGAACCAATCGACAGTGAGTTTTTTAAACTCTTTGTATTTGAGATTTGCGACCGTTAGGTTAAATGATCTTGTGAGGATCACCTTACTTAGTAGGCACATTTCTTCTTATGGTTAAGCACATAATTATTATTATGAGGATCATACACTTATATTCATCGACTCTCTGCGTAGTTTGTATCTAAGACAGTGCCGACTGCTAGAATAACTAAGGGTTATTTCAAAACTTAAAGTCGATGGTTTTGGTATAACGGGTATTCAAATCGGTTACGCATACTCGGGGGTTTTAGAGTGTTGGGACAATAAGGAGATTGACTATATTCAGTTTCAATGCGTTGAGTGTTTGAGTAGCTTCGTATTTCTCGAACGTGTGGGGTTTGCGTTTATCATTTAGGAGCAAAAATTTTTGTTATGGCTCAAGAAAATGGAAGAAATTGAAATAACTACGGAATTATACATATAAGACTTAAATTCCATAAATATTCTTTATTGAATTAGAAAAACATTACAAGGAAGGGAAATAACTGAAGGGAAAAATAAAACTAAAGGAAATAGAAATAATACGACTCCCCCAGACTTAGATGATGCAATGTCCTCAGTGCATAAGAACTACTCCTCATTGTTGCGGTTGCGAGAACTGCTCGCGCCTCTTGTACGAACACGGCGACGTCTATTAGGAGGAGAGTCATTCACACGAATGTTAAGATCATGCAAATATGTAGCAATTTCAGTGTATTGACTTTCGTTCCTAATAGCATAGTCACGGTGCTCCTTTTGCGAGATACTTTCCGCCTAGCAAAACTGCTATGCTTAGAGGTCAAATCAACGGATTTACCCAGAAAGAAAAAACTTGATCGCGACTTGACGTGTCTATAAATCTGATAACTGCAAGTGCACAGTCGTGTCGTGTAGTTTTAAAAGATATCGAATCTACAGGGACTATGAATCGATCTACCGTTATCTAAGGTTACTATGTAAAGCTAGGAGTACTAAAATTTCGATTGTTCCTAAGGGAAAGTGATTGTGAGAAAATAAAGAATAATAATAAAAGACAGGCATCAGTATGTATTTCGTTTAACTAAAGGTAATCCGAAGGTCAATTGGCTTTTGCATAATTAAATTAAAAATCTTTACTAATTCCATTGATTAAAAATCCTCGTCTCAAACTTTCGCTCTGTTGATTCAGACTACTAACCTAATCCTAATGTACGCTTTCGCCATCCCATTAGATTTTAGAAGAGCTTTTTGGAAACAATGTAATTAATAAAATGCCTATTTTACGAGGTTGTTATCTATTTAAATCTCCTAATCTCAAACTTTTGCTCTGTTGACTCGGAGCAAGCTAATAACCCTAACGTACGCTTTCGCCATCCCGCTCGAGTGTAAAAACAATTTTTGAAAATAAATAAGTTCCAATTAGTTTTAATACGCTTTCGCCGTCCTTAAAACTAATGTCCTATGTCTACTATCTGGTTAAAGATCTCAAACTTTCGCTCTATTGATTTTAACCTTTGACCGTCCTAACCCCTCAAACTTTCGCTCTATTGGTTTTAAGACTTACTAATTAAATTAGACATATAAACCAAAAATAAGTGATAATTAATAAAACATAATTAAGCCAATTTATTTCGGATCCCTACGGTTAACTTACTTTACATACCGACACCTTTAGTAATTTAGCCAGACATATTAATACGATTAAACATGCATAAATCGGTTCGGTTCATAATAATAAGCATATTAAATGGCATATAATATATCATGCAAACAAATATAAATAAGGCGGTATATAAAAACCTGAATTAAATAAATGGTAACTGGATCTTCAAGTACTGAACTTCCACCACAGGTTGGCTGGATCGTTCTTCGGAATTTAAATGCAGAAAATAAAAACAAGGAAATAAAACGATAAATCTAACGTAAGGATAGATCTATAAAAAGTTCACAACAATTTCCAGTGTAGAAATCGTTGTGAGAAAATAAACGGTTGAATGAAAGCAGAATAAAGAAAAGCAGTTCGCGGTACAATTTCGGCAGCACTTCGTTGGCAGGAAATCGGACCCTTTGGAAGTGAGATAGCAGGTCCTATTTATAGGAGAGGTTTTGCTGTGACGTTGCGTGAAAAGAGGAACTTTTTGCAGACTGGGCGTGGAGACGTGCGTCTCCGTTTCTTCAGGAAGACTTGAGACGTGCGTCTCAAGTGGAGAGAAAAATAGGGGCAGTTGGAGACGGGCGTCTCCTCTTGGTGACGTGGCAAAAGAGAACGTGGAGACGTGCGTCTCCACTTGCTTGCATGGTTTGGGCTACGCATTTTTGTTCCTTTGTGGGCTGGTTCGTCTCTTTTGGGCCTTTGGGTCCTTAATTGCACCCTTCTTTCACTTCAGCACTCCCTTTTCATCTTTTAGGAATAAATATTGGTCATTTAAGCTCAATTTTCTTTCCTTTTCGCAAATAGTCGTAATTGAAGTGTAAAACCTGAAACAAAGCAAATACACGCGTAATATCATAATAAATTAACATAATAAACGGAAAATGCTATAAATATCTATGGATTTTAAGCTAAATATACGATATAAAATCGTGTTATCAAATTCCCCCAGACTTGAACCTTTGCTTGTCCTCAAGCAAAATAATAAGATAAAGATAAATGAAACACACTTCCACCACGTCGTTCGGTCATACTCAGCTACATAGAGTTCTTATTTGAAAAAAAGTGATAATGATCCTAGCAATAAACTTATAGTAACAACACTAGACAACTCCCAGTATGCATACCAATCTGAATCATGCCATTATAGCTCGACCTTTTTGACTCGTCATCATGTTTCACCCTTTTCATTCGCGCGCAATCACATTAAGCCCATTATCTTGACACGCACATAGCAGAGTAGTCGGTTAGTGACTATGATCCTTCTCATGGAGTTCTGGCACAATATGTGGTATACTCCTTAGCACTCACTTGTAGATTGTGGGGAATCGGACAATAGTCCTTCCTACCAAGTTCAGTACCAGATGACTTCTGAACCAATCGACAGTGAGTTTTTTAAACTCTTTGTATTTGAGATTTGCGACCGTTAGGTTAAATGATCTTGTGAGGATCACCTTACTTAGTAGGCACATTTCTTCTTATGGTTAAACACATAATTATTATTATGAGGATCATACACTTATATTCATCGACTCTCTGCGTAGTTTGTATCTAAGACGGTGCCGACTGCTAGAATAACTAAGGGTTATTTCAAAACTTAAAGTCGATGGTTTTGGTATAACGGGTATTCAAATCGGTTACGCATACTCGGGGGTTTTAGAGTGTTGGGACAATAAGGAGATTGACTATATTCAGTTTCAATGCGTTGAGTGTTTGAGTAGCTTCGTATTTCTCGAACGTGTGGGGTTTGCGTTTATCATTTAGGAGCAAAAATTTTTGTTATGGCTCAAGAAAATGGAAGAAATTGAAATAACTACGGAATTATACATACAAGACTTAAATTCCATAAATATTCTTTATTGAATTAGAAAAACATTACAAGGAAGGGAAATAACTGAAGGGAAAAATAAAACTAAAGGAAATAGAAATAATACGACTCCCCCAGACTTAGATGATGCAATGTCCTCAGTGCATAAGAACTACTCCTCATTGTTGCGGTTGCGAGAACTGCTCGCGCCTCTTGTACGAACACGGCGACGTCTATCAGGAGGAGAGTCATTCACACGAATGTCAAGATCATGCAAATATGTAGCAATTTCAGTGTATTGACTTTCGTTCCTAATAGCATAGTCACGGTGCTCCTGTTGCATCTCTCGGATGAGCCTAATTGTTTCAGTTTGGTTTGTCTGCATAGCTTGAACGAGTTGATCTTGGCGTTGAATAGCAGCATACATGGCTTCAAGAGTGATAGGCGGAGGGTTGTTTGGAGGAGGTTGGTTGACATCAGCTTGCCCTTGGTTGAGTTCTTCTTCATTTGCATCCATAGGTTCATTAGGATGTTCTTGTTGGTCATCTTGAGGGTTGTCTTCAATTAGCCTCCAACGTTGAACATAACGGATGTTGATTCTTTCAGGGCATGGAAGGATGACATAAGGAATAAGAACTTTGTTGATGACCAAAGTGTATCGGCCATCATGGCGGGGTGAAACCAAGTGGGAGTCACGGCAGTAGGTGAGATCGAGTGACTGAGCAGGCTTCATGAGATGCGAGAGTGAGAGGAGCTCGTCACCAAGACCTAAGACACAAGCCAAGGAAGTAATAATGCCGCCAAGCAAGAATGGATTTGTAGCGGGGGCGTTGACTAAACCTTGGATGTGTTGGAACATAAACGGTGCGACATTGAAACGGATATTATTAAGCGCACAGTAAAGGAAAAATAATTCATTTTGGTTTACCTTGTGGTTGTTAGATCTCGCAAAAATAGTATGCCCCAAGACACGTTGAAAATAACGTATAGCGGGGTTTTGAATGTGAGAAGCATGGAGAGCTCTCCAACCGGTAGGATTTTCTCCAGTGAGATGGAACCAAAATTCAAAAGCGAGTTCCTCCCAAGATCGACCATTGAGTTCTTGAAAGATTGAGCGGTGAGCGTTTGGTGCATGATTAAAATGCAAATATGAAGCTACGACATCTTGATCTAGAGCATATTCACGGTTGAACATCCGAAATTGGATGCTACCGGTTGAGAGTGGTTGATTAGAGGGAGTGTCGTAGTTGAAAGAACTCAAAAATTCTAAGACGAGCGGCTCATAAGTAGGTACGGGTTCGGTACAAAGATGGTGGAGGCTAGATTTAGTGAGCAAACGGGTAACACCATCAATGAGACCCAAAGTTTCTAGACACTCGGTGTTCACAAATTTTGTGGGAACAACCGAACGTTCGTAGAAGGCGACATATTTTTTTCGTTGAGCATCATTGTCATCATCTCGGAAGATAATGTTTGAAAGTTCGGGAGGTGGTCGCTCGGGACGCTCACTACGGATGAATGAACGTGGAGGCATGGTGAGTATGGAAATGAAAAATAGAAATGTAGTGTAGAAAAATAGAGAATGGTATGAAAGTTGTGAAGAAGAAGAGTGGTGGTGGTGTGGTTTTATAGTGAGGTTTGAAAATGGTGTGGTTAATGGAGAATTAAAATGGATTAATGGTGGTGTTTGAAGTTTGAATAGAATAGAAGGTTAGGAAATGATGAAGAATTAAGAGGTGAATGATGGAGGATGAATGAGGTTTATGGAGTTTAAATGGAATAAATAGGGGAAGAATGAGGAAGAGTGAATTTTGAAATTCAAATTCAAAATTCAAGAGGGAAAGAAAAATGGTCTGCGTGGTCAAATGCAGACTGCTGGCCTTGGGAGACGTGCGTCTCAGGCAGTCAGTCTGCTGGGGCAGAGCATGGAGACGTGCGTCTCCTGTCCCCTGATTCTTGTCAGCTGGTCCCACACAGATGGAGACGGGCGTCTCCTGTTGCAGGAAAGTGGGTCACGCATGCAAGTGACCAGACAGTGCTGACAGATACCATAAATTGTCCATCAGTTCAGAACAGTGTCGAATTTTAATACTATTAATAGCAAAAATGATAGCCGGGCAGGTATATATAGCAGTCAATAGCAGTGTAATATAACACAGTAGCAGTAATCAAAAGAATTTTGCATTTAATATTAAACCAGTATTGAGTGTTAACAGAAGCAGAAAATAAAAGTGCAGAAAAATGAAAATCTAAACTAGGAATAGAAATTACTAAAACTAGAAATAAAATCTAATAGTCTAATACGGTAACATCTAGCCACGTCTATTGTTGTGCTCATTAGACTGAATGTGTTTGAAAACTTCGTCGAACTGAGCATTTACGGTGTCGATAAAATCGAAGAACTGCATTTGCAAAGTGTGTAGCTCGTTGCGCACATGTTGTACATCTTGTTGTAGCGCAGTGATGGCTTGCTCGTGCGTATTCGGATTAGGCATTCTTTGATTCACCGATGCGGTGGATGTAGCGGGTTGTTGTTGCTCGAGCTCGACATCAGTCATATCAACAGTGTAATCATCAACGGAATTTTCAGAACGAGTTTCAGGCTCATACTCAGATATAGGTTCATCAACAGGAAGAGGTTCATAATCAGGAATGGGTTCATCTTCAGGATTAGGTTCATAGTAACCAGGAGGTGTTTCAGGTTCAGATTCAGATGCAGGCATTTCCTCATCAAAAGGTTCATAAGCTTGAGGAGTTTCAGGTGATGGCTCTCTCTCAGGAATCTGACCATAGTAAAGCCAGTTGGCAGGGTTGTGCACACTCGTCCTAGGATTCGGTAAGGTGAACTGATACCAAACTTTGTTATCAATGAGCAATTCAAACCGATCAGGTCCAAGGTTACCGATGATACCTCGATTAAAGCAGAAATTGATGTCCATAGAGGTATGGGTACCATAAGGTGTCAATCTAAGCAAAGGCACTCTCATTCCTATGGCATTAGCAATCATAGTGACAAATCCGCCGATCCTAATGGGTGAAACTTCGTCTTGCGTGATGCGCTCGAAGTTTGTTAGCATGAATGCGATGGCATTGACCGGGCGATTCTGAGAGGTACAAAACATGATGAACAACTCTTCTCTAGTAACTTCAGTGACATTATCAGGCTTTCCAAAAATATAGTGAGCAAGGATCTTGTGAAAGTAGCGGAAAGCAGGATTGTGGATGTTCTCAGATTGAAATTCATTCTCTTCAGGGTTGTCGTTTCCAGTGATCTTGCCCCAGTATTTTTCCAACTCCCAGTATGGAAGATTTTCTTCAGCTACTTTGGCGTATGCATTAGGTCCATGAGGTAGTTCTAACATTTCAGCAAAATCTCGGATGCAGAAATTAAACTCCATACCAAAGAGTCTAAAGAGAATAACTCCTTTTCTCAGCCCTTGTCCACAGTTTGGAAGATAGGTCAGGGAGCTCAAGAATTCCAGAGTGAGCTTCCGGTAAGTGCTAAACTTGCGGAACAAGTGAGAGCCAGTCCAACCAATTTGGTTAAGCAAGTGTAGGATGCTTTCTTCGATACCAAGTTTCACCATAGTTGGTTGGTGAAGATAGCAAGTCAACTCCATGTGTCTTTCAGCCAGCTTGTTAAATCTTGCTTCTTGTCCTCTACCACGGAACACAACTTCCATATTATCAACTTCTTGCATCGTAGTTAGTATTTAAATGAAAAACCTAGAAGTTGAAAATATTAAGATTAAGTTAGAACTAGGCTAGTGTTCATTTTTTTAAAAAAAATAAAATTAAATAAAACAAGTTATAATAATAATTATAATTATAAAAAGGAAGTATTTTCTCGAATTAAGATAGCAGCTATAATTATAATAATTATTATAAGATGTATGAAAAAAAAATAAGAAAATTAAAATTTAGAATAATTAAAAATAGAATAATTAAATGAAAATTAAAGGTTAAAAATTAAAAATGAAATAAAATAAAAATAAAAAGAATAAATAAATGTGGGTTGTCTCCCACCAAGCGCTTTGTTTAATGTCGTAAGCTCGACGATTTTTAAAATAGAAAACTATTTTTTCGAAAGAGCGGGCAGTTCGTCAAGTTTAAAAACTTCGATGTTTTCATCGTATTCGAGATGATGGTAATACTTAAGACGTTGCCCATTTACGACAAAAGGTTTGACGGTTTCTCCTTTGATTTCTATCGCTCCACTCGGAAATATGTTAGTTATTTCGAAAGGGCCAGACCATCTAGATCGTAACTTACCAGGAAATAATTTTAGTCTAGAATTAAATAAAAGTACTTTATCGCCTATGCTAAAATTTTTCCTAGATATACGCTTGTCGTGCCATTTTTTCGTTCGCTCTTTATAGATTTTGGCGTTTTCGTAAGCGTCTTGTCTAAGTTCTTCTAATTCGTTTATGTCTAGAAGTCGTTTCTCACCAGCGGCAGTGTAGTTTAGGTTTAAGTTCTTAATGGCCCAATAGGCTTTATGTTCTAACTCTACCGGTAGGTGGCATGATTTTCCATAAACGAGTTTGAATGGGGTAGTTCCTATTGGAGTTTTGAAAGCTGTTCTATAAGCCCATAAAGCTTCATTTAGCTTGGTTGACCAATCTTTCCTAGATATAGCAACAGTTTTCTCCAATATTTGTTTTATTTCGCGGTTAGATACTTCTACTTGACCGCTTGTTTGTGGATGGTATGGTGTGGCTATTCGATGATTCACTCCATATTTTCGAAGGAGTTTCTCAAGTATTCTTGAAATGAAATGGGACCCACCATCGCTAATTACCAATCTTGGCACACCGAACCTAGGAAAGATGACGTTTTTGAAAAGTTTGATAACTACTCGTGTATCGTTTGTAGGAGAAGCAATAGCTTCTATCCATTTTGAAACGTAATCGACGGCTACGAGTATATATTGATTTACAAACGACGACGGAAACGGTCCCATGAAGTCTATTCCCCAGACGTCAAATATTTCTACTTCTAGAATGCCTTTTTGAGGCATTTCATCGCGTCTTGAAATGTTTCCAGTTCGTTGGCATCTATCACAGCTTAGTACAGCAAAATAAACGTCTTTCCACAGGTTGGGCCAGAAGAGTCCAGATTGAAGGATTTTGGCGCAGGTTCTAGATGTGCTATGGTGTCCTCCACACGGTGCAGAATGGCAGTGTGTTATTATGCTTCTTATCTCTTCCTCGGGTACACAACGTCTAAAGATTCCATCGGGGCCTCTTTTGAACAGGAGTGGGTCGTCCCAATAGTAATGTTTTAGATCATGGAAGAATTTCTTCTTCTGTTGGTAGCTTAGATCAGGAGGAAGCACACCAGCAGCTAGGTAGTTTACAAAATCTGCATACCAAGGTGCGTCAGCTCGGGCTAAAGCTATTTCTGCTAATTTGTTGGTTTCAGAGTTTGGACGGTACGGTTCGAATTCATTTGCTTCTAATTGGGCGATGAGTCTTTCATAAGGGAAATCATCGTCAATTGGTACTTGTTCGGGTTTCAGATTTTCCAATCGAGAGAGGTGATCTGCTACGACATTTTCAGTGCCCTTCTTATCTTTAATTTCCAGGTCAAACTCTTGCAGTAACAAGATCCATCTCAAAAGTCTTGGCTTAGCGTCCTTTTTGGTTAGGAGGTACCTAATGGCGGCGTGGTCAGTGTATATGATAATTTTGGCTCCTACCAGGTAAGAACGGAATTTGTCTAATGCAAATACGACAACTAATAATTCTTTTTCTGTCGTGGCATAATTCATCTGAGCTTCGTCTAGGGTTCTACTCGCATAATATATGACATGTAGTTTCTTATCCTTTCTTTGTCCTAGAACGGCTCCTACAGCATAATCACTTGCGTCACACATTATTTCGAAAGGCTCATTCCAGTCGGGAGGTTGCATAATTGGCGCAGAGATTAATGCTCGTTTAAGCGTTTGAAATGCTTCAGTGCATTTATCGGTGAAAATAAATTCGGCGTCTTTCATAAGTAGTTCAGTTAAGGGTTTGGTTATTTTAGAGAAATCCTTAATGAAGCGTCGGTAAAAACCAGCGTGTCCCAGAAAACTTCTTATTTCTCTAACGGTTTTGGGAGGTTGAAGGTTTTCGATAATTTCGATTTTTGCTTTATCAACTTCGATTCCTCTATCGGATACGATGTGTCCAAGTACAATTCCTTGTCGAACCATGAAATGACATTTTTCCCAATTAAGGATTAGGTTTACGCTTACGCATCGTTTAAGCACCATTTCAAGGTTTTCTAAACATGTTTCAAAACTTCCTCCACAGACAGAGAAGTCGTCCATAAAGACCTCCATTATTCCATCTAGGAAGTCGGCAAATATTGCCATCATGCATCTTTGGAAGGTCGCGGGTGCATTGCAGAGTCCAAAAGGCATTCGTCTATAAGCGAATGTACCATAAGGACAGGTGAATGTGGTCTTCTCTTGGTCGTCAGGGTGAATAGGAATTTGGAAAAATCCGGAGTATCCATCCAGATAACAAAAATGCGAGTGTTTAGCTAGGCGTTCGAGCATTTGATCTATGAAAGGTAAAGGGAAATGGTCTTTTCGGGTAGCTTTGTTTAGCTTCCTATAGTCAATGCACATTCTCCATCCAGTTTGGGTACGTTGTGCTACAGATTCTCCTTTTGCACTAGTGATTACAGTGACTCCTCCTTTATTTGGTACGACGTGAACAGGGCTAACCCATTTACTATCGGATATAGGATATATTATTCCAGCTTCTAGCAGTTTTTGGATTTCCTTTTTAACCACATCGCTCATAATAGGATTTATTCGCCTTTGATGTTCCCTAGAGGTTTTACTATCGTCTTCGAGCATAATGCGGTGCATACACAGAGAAGGGCTTATACCTTTCAGATATGATATGTTATATCCTAAAGCGGTAGGGTATTTTCTTAGGACATTAAGTAATTTTTCAGTCTCGGTTCGTCCTAAGTTGGCGTTAACTATAACTGGTCGGTTTAGTTCTTCGTCTAGAAATTCGTATCTAAGATCGGTAGGAAGTGTCTTCAGCTCTACAGCAGGTTTCTTAGGTCCAGGTATAGGATCGGGAGTTAAGGCTAGGCATTCACTCAGGTGGTTATCTTGATATTCCTCACGCCAGTTGTCATCTTCAAGAATTGGCGGCATAGGAATTCTTAGGATCTCGGTTTCCTTATTTGGTTCGGATTTTATTTCCTTGACACACTCGTCGATTATGTCAGCAGAACAGCATGTGTCAATTATAGAAGGTGCTTTTAGGAATTGGGAAAGGATAAATTCTATTTTCTCTTCTCCTACTTCGAAAGTAAGCTTTCCTCGCTTTACATCTATAATTGCACCAGCGGTTGCTAAAAATGGTCTTCCTAATATGATCGGGATGTTAGAATCTTCTTGGATATCCATAATGATGAAGTCAGTTGGGATGTAGAATTGACCTACACGAACAGGGATATTCTCTAACATTCCTACAGTGTATTTAACTGAACGGTCAGCTAGTTGAAGAGACATTCTCGTTGCTTTAAGCTCACCTAGATTGAGTTTCTTACAGGTCGAAAGAGGCATCAAACTAACACTAGCTCCTAAGTCGCACAAGGCTTTCTCTATGATGGTTTTTCCAATTACGCATGGTATAGAGAAACTACCAGGGTCTTTTAGTTTTGGAGGCATGTTATTTTGGATGATAGCGCTACATTCAGCGGTAAGCATTATAGTTTCGTTATCCTCGAGTTTCTTTTTGTTTGATAAGATTTCTTTTAAGAACTTAGCGTACGAAGGCATCTCAGTTATGGCTTCTGTGAACGGTATGGTTATGTTTAATTGCTTCAGAAGTTCTACAAATCTTTTAAATTGCGCTTCGGTTTTTGATTTAGCTAATCTCTGAGGGTAAGGAATTGGTGGCTTATAAGGTGGTGGTGGAACGTAAGGTTTCTCTTTTTCGGGTTCCACTTCGTTATTGTTCTCATCAGTCTTAGCAGTTTGTTCGTCAGTTGTTTTCTTTTGGGTTTCCTTTGGCTCTTGTTGTGACATGGGTACGTTTTGAGTTCTAGGATCTATGGGTCCATCGTAATTCGTTCCACTTCGTAGTGTTATCGCGTTCGCATGTCCTTTAGGATTGGGTTGAGGTTGAGCAGGAAACGTGCCAGCAGGGGCAGCAGTAGGTGCTTGTTGTTGAGCTACTTGTGAGATTTGAGTTTCTAACATTTTGTTATGCGTAGCTAAAGCATCTACTTTGTTCGATAGTTGTTTTAGTTGCTCGCTATTGTGGATGTTTTGATTTAGGAAGTCCTTATTGGTTTGTTGTTGGGAAGCTATGAAGTTCTCCATCATGATTTCAAGATTTGACTTCCTAGGGGTGTTTTGAGCAGCTACAGGCGCTTTTTGGTAGCCAGGTGGTACAGCAGGTGCTTGTCCAGGCGCGTACAACGCATTGTTGTTCTTATAAGAAAAGTTCGGGTGGTTTTTCCATCCAGGGTTGTACGTGTTAGAATAAGGGTTTCCTTGAGCATAGTTTACTTGATTAGATGGGACTCCAGTCAAGAGTTGGCATTCAGCAACTACATGTCCAGTCAATCCACAAAGCTCGCAGTTAGGTGTTACAGCGGCAGCGGTGGCTGAAGGAGTGATGGTTAAGTTCTCGATCTTTTGAGTTAAAGCGTCTACTTTAGCGTTAACGCGGTCTATACCACTTATTTCGTACATTCCTCCTTTGGTTTGGGCTTTCTCTAGAGCGGCTCGTTCTCCACCCCATTGGTAATGGTTTTGTGCCATGTTCTCTATGAGTTTGTATGCTTCATCATGGGGTTTGTCCATTAATGCTCCGCCAGCAGCGGCATCTATAGTCATTTTAGTGTTATATAAGAGACCACCATAGAAAGTATGTATGATCAGCCATGGTTCGAGTCCATGATGAGGGCATATTCTAAGCATGTCCTTGTAACGTTCCCAAGCTTCGAAGAGCGATTCGTTATCTTTCTGGGTAAATCCGTTGATTTGACCTCTAAGCATAGCAGTTTTGCTAGGCGGAAAGTATCTCGCTTAGAATACTCTCTTCAATTCGTCCCACGTAGTTATGGAATTGGAAGGCAGGGATTGAAGCCACGCTCTCGCTCTATCTCTCAAGGAGAAAGGGAAAAGGCGTAATCGAATAGCTTCGGAACTAACGTTGTTGGCTTTGATAGTGTCGGCGTATTGCACGAACACAGATAAATGGAGATTGGGGTCGTCTACAGGGCTTCCAGAGAATTGATTCTGTTGAACAGCTTGGACCAACGAAGGTTTGAGTTCGAAATTGTTTGCCTCAATCGCAGGTGGTGCGATACTCGAATGCGGTTCAGCGCGCGAAGGAGCGGCATAGTCTCTAAGAGGACGAATAGCAGCCATCTCTAACTTCGGGGTGATTTGATTAATTTGATCAGTAAAAATCAATTCCTGATTAATCGGAATTTGTGCTACTTCGGGAAGATTGCGAGCTCGTCGTTTGACGTTAATGAAACGTTCGATCTCGTTAATTCGTTGTATTAAATCTCCTCCTTGTGAACAAGTATTTGGCATACAATCGTTCAGAAATAAAGGGAAGAATTGTCCTAGTCTCTACGGTGTAACAGTGAGTTACGATATCGACTTAAATAGTCCCCGGCAACGGCGCCAAAAACTTGATCGCGACTTTACGTGTCTATAAATCTGATAACTGCAAGTGCACAGTCGTGTCGTGTAGTTTTAAAAGATATCGAATCCACAGGGACTATGAATCGATCTACCGTTATCTAAGGTTACTATGTAAAGCTAGGAGTACTAAAATTTCGATTGTTCCTAAGGGAAAGTGATTGTGAGAAAATAAAGAATAATAATAAAAGACAGGTATCAGTATGTATTTCGTTTAACTAAAAGTAATCCGAAGGTCCATTGGCTTTTGCATAATTAAATTAAAAATCTTTACTAATTCCATTGATTAAAAATCCTCGTCTCAAACTTTCGCTCTGTTGATTCAGACTACTATCCTAATCCTAATGTACGCTTTCGCCATCCCATTAGATTTTAGAAAAGCTTTTTGGAAACAATGTAATTAATAAAATGCCTATTTTACGAGGTTGTTATCTATTTAAATCTCCTAATCTCAAACTTTCGCTCTGTTGACTCGGAGCAAGCTAATAACCCTAACGTACGCTTTCGCCATCCCGCTCGAGTGTAAAAACAATTTTTGAAAATAAATAAGTTCCAATTAGTTTTAATACGCTTTCGCCATCCTTAAAACTAATGTCCTATGTCTACTATCTGGTTAAAGATCTCAAACTTTCGCTCTATTGATTTTAACCTTTGACCGTCCTAACCCCTCAAACTTTCGCTCTATTGGTTTTAAGACTTACTAATTAAATTAGACATATAAACCAAAAATAAGTGATAATTAATAAAACATAATTAAGCCAATTTATTTCAGATCCCTACGGTTAACTTACTTTACATACCGACACCTTTAGTAATTTAGCCAGACATATTAATACGATTAAACATGCATAAATCGGTTCGGTTCATAATACTAAGCATATTAATTGGCATATAATATATCATGCAAACAAATATAAATAAGGCGGTAAATAAAAACCTGAATTAAATAAATGGTAACTGGATCTTCAAGTACTGAACTTCCACCACAGGTTGGCTGGATCGTTCTTCGAAATTTAAATGGCAGAAAATAAAAACAAGGAAATAAAACGATAAATCTAACGTAAGGCTAGATCTATAAAAAGTTCACAACAATTTCCAGTGTAGAAATCGTTGTGAGAAAATAAACGGTTGAATGAAAGCAGAATAAAGAAAAGCAGTTTGCGGTACAATTTCGGCAGCACTTCGTTGGCAGGAAATCGGACCCTTTGGAAGTGAGATAGCAGGTCCTATTTATAGGAGAGGTTCTGCAGTGACGTTGCGTGAAAAGAGGAACTTTTTGCAGACTGGGCGTGGAGACGTGCGTCTCCGTTTCTTCAGGAAGACTTGAGACGTGCGTCTCAAGTGGAGAGAATCTAGGGGCAGTTGGAGACGGGCGTCTCCTCTTGGTGACGTGGCAGAAGAGAACGTGGAGACGTGCGTCTCCACTTGCTTGCATGGTTTGGGCTACGCATTTTTGTTCCTTTGTGGGCTGGTTCGTCTCTTTTGGGCCTTTGGGTCCTTAATTGCACCCTTCTTTCACTTCAGCACTCCCTTTTCATCTTTTAGGCATAAATATTGGTCATTTAAGCTCAATTTTCTTTCCTTTTCGCAAATAGTCGTAATTGAAGTGTAAAACCTGAAACAAAGCAAATACACGCGTAATATCATAATAAATTAACATAATAAACGGAAAATGCTATAAATATCTATGGATTTTAAGCTAAATATACGATATAAAATCGTGTTATCAGCTGCTAATGGTTTTGATCTCAACAATACCTTGGAGTTTCAAAGAAGGAAGAACTACTTCATGCTTTTATAAGGTCCTACCTTCCCTTCTATAGTCAAAGAGTTTTGGTCTAACGCTTACATCTCAAAACAGTTTTTAATCAGCTCTAAAGTCCTTGGTAAAGATATCTGCATTTGTGAAAAGGATATTTCAAAACTTATCCAACAAGATAGTTCAGGTGTTCGCTACAACAGCAAAAAGCTGCATTGGAGAAGAAAAAAAGGAAAGGAAACCTATGGAGATATGGTTCAAGAGTTACTCCCATTCCTTTTCAAGAATGGGAAAGATTCACATAAGGCTATCTGGATGACCTTCTGAAGATGGATGGAAATTAATTCTGATTTCATGAAATCCATATGTCTTCTGGAGACTAAAAAAAGTTATGAGGAATGGATGAAAACCTTCACAAACCCTCCTTTGAGTTTTACGGCTCCAGAGGTTTGGTTCTTGAACCTGAACAACTTGCTACTGCTACTACTGGTACTCTAGAAGCTGTTGCTGCTGATACTTCTTGTTCTGCAATTGTATTGACTAATGATCCATCTTTTGGCTCCAAAGAGAAAGAATCTACGGTGTCTGAAGACCACCCAGCGAAGCTGAAAGCTATTTTGAAAAAACGGCAGGAGGAAAATTGCCTCATCCATCAACGCTTGGATAAGCATGATGAAACGATTGCTGCTTAGGGTGCTTCGTTCAAGCAGATGTCTGAATTGTTGATGAATTTCATGTCTGAATTGATGATGAATTTCATGTCAAAGTTTGATAAGGAGTATTCTTAGACCTTAGCCCTTTTTATTAGAACTTAAGAATACTTTTTCTTTTGTCTCTTAAACAATTGTATCTTTATCCCTTCATTTCAATGAAAATATTTCTTTTATCTTTAAAAGTCTTTTTGATAATGACAAAGGGGGAGAAAGAGTGATGATTTTGATAGTATTTAATCTCATTCTCAAAGACCAAACATGACAAACATGATATAATATGATTTTTCAACTAACCAATGTTTGATGTTTGATTCAGGAACTTTGCAAAAGTTCACTGGTTTTCATAGACAAGTTATCTAGCGAAGATCATTATATGGTATAAGACCATCTAGCATCAAAAGAGCCCAAGAGTTGGCTTCATAAGAGGAGATCAAGATGTTGGCGTCAAAATACATAATTAATATCAAGATGCATGAAGGAAGCTCTAATGTGCTAAGCATCTCGATGGAAAGTATACGTTCATTAGAAGCTGTGAACTATCTAAAATGAATATTGCTCATATATTATTTTGAAACTTGATACTCTAAGAAGTTATTTCCTCTCACACAATGTGATGTGTTAAGAAGTTATAAGCTTTTTGAGAAAAAAAAGGTTGTTAACCTATGCTCTGATAATCCACACACTCATTCTGATTCAACACATATGTGCTCTGATACAAAGTAAGTTTTAGAAGTTATGAACTCTCTAAAAATATGGTTAAATCAAGCTTTGATACCTATCTCTATTCATAAGTCGTGAACTGTCTGAAAGTAAGGTGATCAAGTGTTGATAACACCTATTATTCAGAAGTTATGAACTTTATGAAAATATGGTAATTTAACTCTAATGCTTCAGAAGTTTAGAACTTTCTCGAAGCATGACAAGGGTAATCTATCACTAAGCATTTTTCACAAAGCTGTTTGAAAGAATGTTCAATGTGTGCTCTGGCAACGTTTGCTCCTTTTCTACAAAGTTGTTCAAAAGTTACGGACTATCTGAAAGTTGTTGTAACCAGGTTCTGAAATACTAGACTCTGATACTTCGGAAGTTGTAAACTTTCTGGAAGTGTAGTAAGTCTACCCCCTTTCTGGTAATGATTCAGAGGTTGTGAACCTTCTGAAGATTTGATGACATGGTCTAACGACATGGTCAGAAGACATGATCTAAAACATGGTCCAAGACATAGTCAAAAGACATATTCTAAGACATGGTCTAGGATATGGTTAGAAGACATGATCTATAACACGGTCTTAGACATGGTCATAAGACATGGTCAAAAGACATCTTCAGAAGACATGGTCAGTCAGGAATTAGTTCAGGTGTTAAACCTTCAAATGAAACGTTGTTATGCACCATCTGGTGGCATGATTAAAGTTCTCAAAGAAGCAAGTTCTAGTTCTTATGTTTGATGTGTGGCATCAAGAAACTTACTAAATAGGTTCTGACACTCATAGTGTTCTTATAGTAAACCATGTTCTGAGATGAAGACTAGGTGTTCAAGTCAGACTCTACTGAGACGTCAAAAGGGAAGTATTCCTTCTCTTTGTTACCTTTTGCGAGTCTTGGGCTCAAGGGGAGACTCTAAACAAGCGTAAATGAATTTTGGGTATTAATAGCTTCAGGGGGAGTTGGTTAGCTTTTCTGAATTTGAGTTTTATGGTGATTACCCTGTATAAATTTTTCTATAAAAATACATGGTTTTGTCATCATCAAAAAGGGGAATATTGTAAGAACAAGATTGATTTTGGATTTGGACTTAATTTTTGATGATAACTTTACATGGTATATAAGAGATTTTGCCTTGCACGTTCTAACTTTGGTAAGAAGGCGTGTGATGTCATTAGGTTCTGAACTCAACACTCTAGAATAATTCCTATTATGTGTTACAAAGGAAGTCAAGATTATGTATGCTACTTCTACAACCGTTCTGAGGAATGTTAATACAAGAGCTTCTGATCGTGACTTTTACAAGGAAGCTTTGGAGGCCTTCTAAAGCTTTGCTTTTGTGTTCCAAGTTATGAAGATGTTGAAGACGAGGTTTTGCTGAAAATGTTTTGAAGATATGAAGACATCTCTTCTGAAGATCAAGTGCTGAAAACTTTGAAGACAAGGTTCTGCTGAAAAAAGTTCTAAAGACTCAAAGAATTAGGCAAAGAAGACTCAAGTTTTGGTGCTTCTACAACATGCTTCAATCAACATACAATCAGAAGCCTCTGAAGACTTAGAAGATCAAGAATGAATTTTGTGTGATGGTTAGCATAAAAGTGACGTAAAGAAAATTCTAGTTGTACTTGTTATCTATCATTCCCACCATGACCGTTAGGGACTTCACATCTGTACTTTGTGTTTCCTATTCAACCCTCCAACGGATCTATCCTTCTCTATAAAATAAGTCATTGGAAGAATTTGAAATTAATGATTCAGTTCTACAGAACTACACCAAAGCGCTGCACAAAATCTGTAGTTATTTGTATAATATTGAATTTTTAGCAAAGAGCTTTTGTTTGTATCCTTCTTTCAACACTTTTTTGGTGTTGTACTTAAACATTGTGTAATATGCTTATTAGAAGTATCTTTGTAATACACACTTTATAAATCAACATTTGTTGATAAATACCTTGAGGGACTAAGTTTTAGTCATAATTCTCAAGAAGACTCTGGCTGCGGTCATAGTGGTTTCGCAATAAGGATAAACTGAACTTGTTCGGGTTATCAACAAGGTTGACCAAACTTATTGTGGTTGATACCTTGGGAGACTAGTGTTAGTCAGAATTCTTAAAATGACATTGGCTACAGTCATTGTGATCATCTGTAACCAGTTTGGTTATAGTAGATTAAGTCCTTATTGAGAAGGAAAAATCACCTTGGCGGGTGGACTAGAATAACTTCGTAATAGTGAACCTAGATAAAAATAATTGTGTTCATCTATTTTTACCCACTTGTTAATTGTGTATTTGAGTTGCGAAAAGTTTATATTTGGTGAAACCCAATTCAAACCCCTCTTTCTTGTGTTTCTCGCAACTTCAAACACTTCCAAGGAAATTTCCTTCAAAGGTGAGAATGACTCAGATGCCCAATATTCAAGAAGATTAAGAAACTGGCGGAGGAAGGAATTCTAAGTGGAACTATCATATACTCGATACCATTGGCATAGGCTTCGAGTATAGCGGCGAGTCTAGTTCTTCCTAATTAATTTGTGGAAGTCGATGAGCAATTCATTCACCCCCTTGCATGAAGAAATTGCTTGAAATGGCTGAAGGCTCTGGAACATCTATGGTCAAGAGACTTGCGATTGTGGTTTTTTTAGCTTTGACCTTGGAATAATTATTTGAGACGTTAAAAGATCGACATGATGTAGAATGTGTTGTGATTAGTAAGCGGAGGAAGCGGAGCATAGGAATTCATAATGGTGGGAGAAGTCATGAGGACCATATCATATTCTCTAGCCATAGGAGGCAAAGTTTATCTTGCAGGATCAAGAAATTCGTCGTCACCTAAATATCAAGTATAGAGTTGATCAAATTATACAGTGGAAAAGAGATCCACTGTTTTTGGTGCAACTGTTAAGAGGCGGTGGATTTTCATGAAAATTCATGGGAATCAAAAAACAATTCCCATTGATAGAAACAATGTTGGGGGGGGGGGGTGTTTTACGCGTGATCAGTTACCATGTGTGCTATAATTTTCAACGTCTAAACAACAATAATTCAGGTGAACTTTATGAGTTGAAACATATTTCCAAAGTATTTTGGTTTGTTTATGTTAGGTCTTGTGTGTGTTATAATCTTGGAGTTTCTCGTTGATATTTTACGTTTTTTGGTATGTTAGCAAGTCGAATACAGGTTTTGAAGCTGAGAGGATTGAGGATCGGATGCAAAACCGGACAAGAACAAGAGAGTTTCTTCCTTTACGCGTAATAATGGAGATGTTACGCGTAAGGACTTAATGTAACACCCCATTTCTACCCGAAATTATATAAAAAAAAAAAAAAAATTATTAGAGTTTTCAAAATTTCTCAATAAACAAATGAGGCGTCACATAATTAAACAAAACAAATCACCTCGTCGCATAAAGCGGATACATAGCACCTTTGAAAATAGAATAACTTATTTTATTAAAACACAGCGGAAATCACTTAAGAATGTATTCAATAAAATATCTTCAGTTAACTTAACATTTTGTCCAACCAAAATGAAACAATTAAATAGCAACATCAATAATAATATAAATCGTTCCCCCCAGAGTGCTACGTATCAGAGCGACAACCGACTCGAGTAACGACAACTAAATCTTCATACTTGAATACCTGCACATTGCCAATATAAAGGCAACGGCGAAACAAGAGAAAAGGGTGAGATATCAAATCATATAAGTGGGCGTATGATAAATTGCATACTAGGATTCGGACATATAAAATCATTACATCGCAAGTATCAACAGTTACCATACACATCATACTTCCACAGTTCATTAATCTCACATGTTTTTCATCACACAACAAGTCATAATCATGTGAATAGTATCATCTAATAAATTTCACATATTCAAGTAAGCACAAAATTCAATAGTATAATACTCAAAAGATTCAATACCATTATCCCAAATATATACACAATCCATCATTATCACATATTCACACGTTTAACCAATTATATATCAAAATATCACCAATTTCAATTATCACATCTCATGTACACATGACAATCACATAAATGCATATATTCAAACATCACTTAACCTCAATGTGACTCAATGCAAGACATGTGACTCTATGCATGTGGTACCCAATGTGGACCCAAAGTTCCACCGCTTCCGATTCATATAGAATCTAGCCACGCTTCAGATCCGGACAAGATCAAAGCCACCAAATGTAAACATATAGTTTACCGCTTTCCGAATTCACTCTAGAATTCAAGCCCCGCTTTTGTTTCAAAGCAAACCACCTTTGTTTCAAGGCACACCATGACATGAATGCATGTACAATGTTGACAAACATATGCAATTAAGATCATCTCTACCATCTTAATATTTAGCATATCACAATAATTCAACTCGATGAATTATCCACCAATTGTACACAACATTCACAACACATACATATCATTCACATATAAAAGGCCAATTAATCAATTACGATTCACAAAATCCAGTTAACACTAGTAACCATACTATCTCATGTTAATTCTCATTTTGCCAATTATATATGAACATACACATTTAAAATCAAGCAATTAATCATTAAAATTAATGTTATCCAACTACCCACAGAGAATCAATATCAAAACAACATCATTGACATAATAATATATATTTCTCAACATACATATTCAAGTCAAAACACAATTACGGATAAATCCTCAAAATATCGTAATTAACCGACAAACCAAATAGTTGATCTAATTCCAATTATATTCTAATCAATTAAACACATTGAAATTAATTCAACTATTAATTTAATCAACCAATTAATAATCACACTATATTAATTTAATTCACTTCTATTTCTACTCCATTTCCAATTTTATAGCATTCTATTGCTCAAGACCATTTTTATTAAAAGAATATCGCGCTAGTTTTCTAACGCCTCGAACGAAGACTCAAACGGAGTTACGGTTCAAAAGATATGAATTGTTAAAGTTCCAATGAAAAAAACAAACACCGACATTATACACTGACAACTCTAGACATGTCAGAATTACTCAAAACAAATAAAAGTCTAACTCTTAATAACCCAAAACAACTCTGACAACTTATTGTCAACTCTAACAACTCTATTGACAACTCTAACAACTCTATTGACAATTCTATTAATTATTATAATTTATTTATAAAGAATATTTAAATTAAACACAATTTCAGTCGATTAGTAAAATATCACAATTTCAACAAAATAACACCACCATGTTAATGTACTAATTAAACTTAGCTACCACGTTAATTTTCATCGAATTCCGGGCAACTAAATATACCGCTTAATTCGGCTATTTTGATCAAACGGGATTGTTTTGAATTATATAATTTCTAGTGACTAAATTTATATACCTTATAATTTCTACTGACTAAACTTATATAATTTCAAAACGCCATTCTTTGATAAAATATTGATTAACTTAATAGTATTAATTAGTACTATTTCATGGAAGCTGTCAAACAAAACAAGGTTTATTACTCTAGATCCAGCATTAACCTCCCCTTTTGATTTGACTCTTTAATGAACACAGGTTGAATAAGAAAAGAACATGCAGCTAACAAGATGTGAATATTAGTTGAAAGCAAGGAATCAAGTAATCACAATAATTGGAATTTTGGATTCTTTCTCCTAAATTAATAAGTTAATCACCCTTCACGTTTTCTTTTAAATGTTTTGTCCAAATTGAAAAGAAAGAAACAATGTCGCTCGTCCGTCAATGCGCAAGCATGCCGCCGTTCCGTCACTGCCATCCGTTAGGCATTATAGACTCTCACCACATACAGCACCAACAACACATTTTCTTGTACTAGTATATCTCAATACTCGCGTTTAACACAACATCAACAAACAGCAACAACAGCAATTAAATAAAAACACTAATTCAACTACATGGGGTGATTCTCTATTTTCCAGCAACAATTAACACAACAATTGCAATAAATCTACACACCTAATCCCCAACATGCAAGGTTTCATAAGCCCCATTATATGAATAGAACCCCACCCTTACCTTATCAATTGAAGCAACTCCATGGGTCTCCGATTCACACTTCCGATTAGGCACCATAGATGGAAATCTTCAAGCTTTGTTCATCCTCTCCAAAACTTACCTCTTTCTCTTCTATTCTTGTTTTCTCCAAAAATGACAACTACTCTCTAAAACCCTAATTTTATCATTCTAATTGGGCTTAGTCTTTCACTTCCTTTTTATTATTCTTCACAAATTAATTAGGCCCAATAAGATAAATAACTCCAAATAACCAATACCTCACTTAATAATATTCCACCGATATAATAATTTCGACTTATAAATAATATTATTCTTAATATTATTTTCCGACTATCCGACTTCAATTTATATAATTCCAAATATGCTCTTAAATAACACCGACAATCCAAATTCAACTAAATCAAATATTTAAATCCTTCAATAATTTAATTAAACAATTTAATTAAATTCGGGGTGTTACAACTCTCCCCCACTTAGAATATTTTCGTCCTCGAAAATTTGCTCAACACTATCCAAATACAAACCTCGTATCCAAATCTCAAATCTCCAAATCGCGCTTGGTAACACTTCGATCACTATCTCTTCGTCAGAACAACGATTCTCATGAACACAAACACATTACAGTTCTTACCTGTTTTGCAGTAATCAACGACTCAATGCAGTATTCTGGCGCATCACACTTATTCCAACAGTCCATCAATCCAAATATCAAGATAACTCATCTTTACCGACTTCTAGCATATAGTTTCTTACTCCCCCAA
Source organism: Vicia villosa (assembly GCF_029867415.1). NCBI lineage: Eukaryota > Viridiplantae > Streptophyta > Magnoliopsida > Fabales > Fabaceae > Vicia > Vicia villosa. The sequence continues at coordinate 107,024,685 of NC_081180.1, read as the reverse complement.
GCCTTACAACAACAGTATCACCTAAGGCTTCCGCTGCTCAACTCTGATAATTCTCTTTTAAGTCACCATTCTCGATAAAATTCCGTCTACTTATATGGTTCACAAATTCTCGATCCAATATAAACTTTCATCAATACTCATCCTCACATCGTTGTTTACTTAATATTTCCAATCTTTCACTTTGCGACATTCGCTTGCATAAAACATACCACACCGATTGTTAATCTCATCTAATTATAACTCAACCATCCCTCTTACCAAGCTACACAAACGGATGGGCGACTATCTTCACGGTAAAATATAGATACTCTTTCTACACTATTAAGACAACAAGACAAATCTATAACGTCCAACACGAGTTTAGTCTACCATTAACAATAGATTGAGGGTGATCAGTTCCCCAATTTGCCAATTAGTATCCGACAACCATAGTGGAGTATAAATCGTTGTTACATCATAATAGCGTTTTTTCCGAATTTCCACTTAAATCCAATAACACGACATAATCCAATAATTCACTTTGGGTTTTCACAACTCCTATAACTTCTTACTCAATTGATTTTGTCGATGAGACACTGACGTCCAAACATAATACCAAATCTGATTCACAATTACTTAGCATCACACACTCGTCAAACATCTTTAAAACTTATATCTCGTCTTCTCATTTTAATCATTAACAACAAGTTCTGCTTAACTTCACTTCAGACATTTGCGGTAACAACCATTCTTATTCAACAGACTTACACATTTCCATAAGGTATAATACAACTTCACCTCTTCATAGGTTCAAACGGTACATCCAATTGATACTCGAAACTCAAGATACGAATCTCTGACGTTATCCAAATTGCAAACATCAACGTCAAGCATCGATAATTTTTATGTTATCTCCCAAATTCCTCAAATAACTTCGACAATAACTGCACCCCATCCCAACATCATCACGTCAAACTCAAATCTATTATGGCTGCGACAATCATTCTTATAATACATTTCATCTCGTTATCTTTATGACGCTTCAAACGGAGTTTAAATCAGATATCTGAAACTCAAACTACGCGCATTATCGAGTTCTAACTCGGGTTCACGATTCACAACACTTCACACATCGACTACGTCCGTTAATCACTTATGCGAGTCTAACATAAATTCTACTGCAACTTTATCACTTTAACACTTGTCAAACACCAACATCAGACGCAAAGGTTAAACACACCGACAAGTTCTCAGTCCTTAACTGTGCTGAACATCGCCACTCTCTAACTTCTGTCTCCCAAAATTATCCTTAACTTCACATCGTCTTCGACTCTGAGTAACATCCAAAACTCTCAACAACACTTGCATCGTCGCTTGTCGACAGCATACCTGACCATCCCTTACAACAGAAACATCTTCGAGAAGTAAAACTTCTCCCCCACTTTGAATCAAACTAGTTCCTGCAACAAAACAAACAAGTACGGACAGTGTTCACACACTCGTCGCGTACCAAGGGATAGACAACAATTAGACAACATTGGCCGGACAGACCGACCTGGCTCTGATACCACTAATGTAACACCCCATTTCTACCCGGAATTATATAAAAAAAAAATTATTAGAGTTTTCAAAATTTCTCAATAAACAAATGAGGCGTCACATAATTAAACAAAACAAATCACCTCGTCGCATAAAGCGGATACATAGCACCTTTGAAAATAGAATAACTTATTTTATTAAAACACAGCGGAAATCACTTAAGAATGTATTCAATAAAATATCTTCAGTTAACTTAACATTTTGTCCAACCAAAATGAAACAATTAAATAGCAACATCAATAATAATATAAATCGTTCCCCCCAGAGTGCTACGTATCAGAGCGACAACCGACTCGAGTAACGACAACTAAATCTTCATACTTGAATACCTGCACATTGCCAATATAAAGGCAACGGCGAAACAAGAGAAAAGGGTGAGATATCAAATCATATAAGTGGGCGTATGATAAATCGCATACTAGGATTCAGACATATAAAATCATTACATCGCAAGTATCAACAGTTACCATACACATCATACTTCCACAGTTCATTAATCTCACATGCTTTTCATCACACAACAAGTCATAATCATGTGAATAGTATCATCTAATAAATTTCACATATTCAAGTAAGCACAAAATTCAATAGTATAATACTCAAAAGATTCAATACCATTATCCCAAATATATACACAATCCATCATTATCACATATTCACACGTTTAACCAATTATATATCAAAATATCACCAATTTCAATTATCACATCTCATGTACACATGACAATCACATAAATGCATATATTCAAACATCACTTAACCTCAATGTGACTCAATGCAAGACATGTGACTCTATGCATGTGGTACCCAATGTGGACCCAAAGTTCCACCGCTTCCGATTCATATAGAATCTAGCCACGCTTCAGATCCGGACAAGATCAAAGCCACCAAATGTAAACATATAGTTTACCGCTTTCCGAATTCACTCTAGAATTCAAGCCCCGCTTTTGTTTCAAAGCAAACCACCTTTGTTTCAAGGCACACCATGACATGAATGCATGTACAATGTTGACAAACATATGCAATTAAGATCATCTCTACCATCTTAATATTTAGCATATCACAATAATTCAACTCGATGAATTATCCACCAATTGTACACAACATTCACAACACATACATATCATTCACATATAAAAGGCCAATTAATCAATTACGATTCACAAAATCCAGTTAACACTAGTAACCATACTATCTCATGTTAATTCTCATTTTGCCAATTATATATGAACATACACATTTAAAATCAAGCAATTAATCATTAAAATTAATGTTATCCAACTACCCACAGAGAATCAATATCAAAACAACATCATTGACATAATAATATATATTTCTCAACATACATATTCAAGTCAAAACACAATTACGGATAAATCCTCAAAATATCGTAATTAACCGACAAACCAAATAGTTGATCTAATTCCAATTATATTCTAATCAATTAAACACATTGAAATTAATTCAACTATTAATTTAATCAACCAATTAATAATCACACTATATTAATTTAATTCACTTCTATTTCTACTCCATTTCCAATTTTATAGCATTCTATTGCTCAAGACCATTTTTATTAAAAGAATATCGCGCTAGTTTTCTAACGCCTCGAACGGAGACTCAAACGGAGTTACGGTTCAAAAGATATGAATTGTTAAAGTTCCAATGAAAAAAACAAACACCGACATTATACACTGACAACTCTAGACATGTCAGAATTACTCAAAACAAATAAAAGTCTAACTCTTAATAACCCAAAACAACTCTGACAACTTATTGTCAACTCTAACAACTCTATTGACAACTCTAACAACTCTATTGACAATTCTATTAATTATTATAATTTATTTATAAAGAATATTTAAATTAAACACAATTTCAGTCGATTAGTAAAATATCACAATTTCAACAAAATAACACCACCATGTTAATGTACTAATTAAACTTAGCTACCACGTTAATTTTCATCGAATTCCGGGCAACTAAATATACCGCTTAATTCGGCTATTTCGATCAAACGGGATTGTTTTGAATTATATAATTTCTAGTGACTAAATTTATATACCTTATAATTTCTACTGACTAAACTTATATAATTTCAAAACGCCATTCTTTGATAAAATATTGATTAACTTAATAGTATTAATTAGTACTATTTCATGGAAGCTGTCAAACAAAACAAGGTTTATTACTCTAGATCCAGCATTAACCTCCCCTTTTGATTTGACTCTTTAATGAACACAGGTTGAATAAGAAAAGAACATGCAGCTAACAAGATGTGAATATTAGTTGAAAGCAAGGAATCAAGTAATCACAATAATTGGAATTTTGGATTCTTTCTCCTAAATTAATAAGTTAATCACCCTTCACGTTTTCTTTTAAATGTTTTGTCCAAATTGAAAAGAAAGAAACAATGTCGCTCGTCCGTCAATGCGCAAGCATGCCGCCGTTCCGTCACTGCCATCCGTTAGGCATTATAGACTCTCACCACATACAGCACCAACAACACATTTTCTTGTACTAGTATATCTCAATACTCGCGTTTAACACAACATCAACAAACAGCAACAACAGCAATTAAATAAAAACACTAATTCAACTACATGGGGTGATTCTCTATTTTCCAGCAACAATTAACACAACAATTGCAATAAATCTACACACCTAATCCCCAACATGCAAGGTTTCATAAGCCCCATTATATGAATAGAACCCCACCCTTACCTTATCAATTTAAGCAACTCCATGGGTCTCCGATTCACACTTCCGATTAGGCACCATAGATGGAAATCTTCAAGCTTTGTTCATCCACTCCAAAACTTACCTCTTTCTCTTCTATTCTTGTTTTCTCCAAAAATGACAACTACTCTCTAAAACCCTAATTTTATCATTCTAATTGGGCTTAGTCTTTCACTTCCTTTTTATTATTCTTCACAAATTAATTAGGCCCAATAAGATAAATAACTCCAAATAACCAATACCTCACTTAATAATATTCCACCGATATAATAATTTCGACTTATAAATAATATTATTCTTAATATTATTTTCCGACTATCCGACTTCAATTTATATAATTCCAAATATGCTCTTAAATAACACCGACAATCCAAATTCAACTAAATCAAATATTTAAATCCTTCAATAATTTAATTAAACAATTTAATTAAATTCGGGGTGTTACACTTAACGAGAAGGCCTGCACAGTGGCTTATGTGTAAGGACTCGCTGAATATTGATTTATTCTCCTACCGTTTCTATTGCTTTTTATGTCAGACAAACAGAAATTGATCTGTGTGATACAATTAAGCCGAATAAGTAATTGTTCATGATTTGTTTGAGAACATATTTTAGTAGATATTACGTAGGACTAGGGATATCCTTCAATAATCAGAGTATTCTTGATATTGTAAAGCTTAATTTCAAACATAATTTTCTATGGACATAGCAATTAGGTTGAAGGATTAAAGAATTACTTCCTGAAGACTTAGGAGTAATAACTCTTAAGAACCGATAGTCATTTATTCAAACCTGTTGTTGCACAGTATGATCAAATTTGTTGCATTATTGAATCAGACACCACCCCTAGCATACTACTTATACTTGTTTCAGCAATCCGCATACTTTATTCATTGTCTTTGAAACTGTTTAATATTTGAAGATTCCAAAAACCATAGTTTTTTGTTTAATTGAATTGAAAAGCGAACTCTGTAATTCATCGCAATCCTTGAGATCGATATTAGGGGAAATTCCCTACTATTACTACATTGGCAAAATAGTACACTTTCTATTTTTTGATCAATTTTTTGGGGCCGTTGTCAGGGATTGCCAAAATATAGAGTTTAATTTTAGTTCAATTAAGTTTGTTGTTCTACAATAAAATTATTTTTCTATCCTTTATATAATTTCATTCACTAATGTGTCTAATAAGTTTATGCGTGGAGATCCCTCAGTTGAATTTCCTTTTGACGCATAAATCGAGAGAACCCTTCACGCGAGACTCAGACAAGCTAGATTGACTAGACAAGATTCCGGAGAGAAAGTTTCCTCAATTCACTCAGATTCAGATTCACAAACAGAAACAATGGCTAATGATCCTCCACCTCCAGAAAGGCTCCTTGGTGACTATGGAGGTGAAAATGCATCAGATGGTAGATTAATAATTGCCAACCAACCGGTGAATGTGTCTAATTTTCAATTGCATCCAAGCACAATCAATCAACTTGAAAGAAAACCTTTCACCAGAAAGGTAAATGAATATGCAAAAAATAATTTAGGAAATACATATTTATATATTTTTCTTAATTTCATAAAAAAAATTCTGAAAAAGATACCTTGTTTTAATTTTAGGAAATAAATTGTTTTCCTTTATAATTTTCTGAACAAAATATTTATTTATTTACTTTTAAAGAAATTAGGAATAAATCATTTCCAAATTTTTTATTTTTTTCATTCATAAATTTATTTAAATTTTGTTAAATAATATTTTTAAAAATAATTAATTAAACAACAGAAGTTAACTTTTTGTTTAAATTTAATTGACTTAGTTTTAAGAATATATGACCGAATTTTTTAACCATTTAAATATTTTTTTAATTTATTACAATTGTTTTTGAAAAAAAAATATATTATTATATTCGACCCCTAGGATCCAGATAAAGAACAAAAACAAAACAAACTAAACACTATATCATAAGAAGATGGGCAATGTGTTCTCTATATTTCTTCTTCATCCACAATCGATGAACTATGGTATCTATAACTTCTTCCGCTATATTTGTCGTATCTATTCTATCATGAATCTTTTTATTCTTGTATTTCCAACAACTATATACCGTCTCTGCAAAAGCTGCTTTGAGGAAGATACTTCTCCAACTCTTACTCTTGCTTCTATCTTCAATCCAAGCCAATTCTTGTGTCCATCCCTTTGGGTTGTGCTCAACATTTATCCATTCCAATATCTCCTTCCAAATATTATTTAGGGTTAATGAACTTTTTCGTCCCTTTAAATATTTTAAATTTTTTTTTAGTCCCTCTAAAATTTTCCTTCAAGAAATCGTCCCTTCAAAATTTTTCTTCCGAACTATTGGTCCCTAACGTCAAATTTCGTAGCTAATCGGTGGCTAAAGTCGTAGCTAATCTCTAGCAAATTTGACGTTAGGGACCAATAGTTTAGACGAAAAATTTTGAAGGGACGATTTCTTAAAGAAAAATTTTGGAGGGACTAAAAACGAAATCTGCAATATTTAAAGGGACCAAAAAGTTCATAAACCCTATTATTTATATCTTGACAAGTAAACAGAAGATGTGGAATGAATTCTATTTCATCACAGAACACACAACGGTTGTTATCCACCATACCAAATTTGTACAGTCTTTCCTTTGTGGCCAACCTATTATGACATGCGAGCCACATTATAAATAAAGCACGAGGTTAAGCTTCGTTATTGAAAAACACCCTCCTCCAAGGAACCAGCGGCTACGGCTCTAACAGGGCATAGTAAACCTTGCTGATGCAGAATTTCCTTGCTTGGCACAATTCTTCCCATTGCGCCATTTCATGTACCTTCACTCTTTGGTTTAAGATTCCTTTCAATATCCAAGAGCACGATAGCTTAACCGGTACTGTCATTATGTCTACCCCCTTCGTGTAATAGGTATGGATCCATTGGATCCATAGAGAATCTTCCTTCTTACAAAGATTCCAAAGGAGTTTTATCAAGAAAGCATTTTTCCATATTTGGAAATTAATAACATTCAGACCCCCTTGATTTTTGGGTGAGCACACCTTACTCCACGCAACGGGGCTTTTTCTAGTGACACTACTCTTGCCCGTCCACATGAACGATCTACAGATTGCATCCACACGCTTAATCACACCTTTGGGAAGAAGCATACAATGCACCCAATAGCTAGCGGTTGCAAATACGACGCTGCGCAATAACTGGACCCTACCTAAATAGCTCAGCATATGGGCACTCCAATGGTTAATTCTGACTAGAATTTTGTCTACAAGGCTCACTCATTGAGAATTATTAAGCTTACGACTTGTCAGCGAAATCCCCAAGTATCTGAACAGAAGCGCACCCTTCACAAATCCTGTGATCTCAGCTATCAGGTCCTCTTCACTTCCAGTCATACATCCACAATAAAATTTATATTTTTTAGGGTTAACAAAAAAACCCTGTGGATTGATAGAAATCATTGAAAGTATCCATGACAAGCTTTTCTGATATCGCACCCCCTTGAAAATAAGAGGAGGTCATCCGCAAAACTAACATCAATGATCTGGATCTTTTCACACTTTCCATGGAAATTAAAGTTTGGAATCTCGCTCAGAACCTTTAGTTTTCTATGTAAGTACTCCATTATGATAACAAAAAGCAAGGGAGAGATAGGACCCCCCTGCCTTAGGCCTCTACTAGCTGTCATCACTTTTGTATAAGTGCCATTGACATTAAACTAATAAGTTACTATTCCAACTGCCTTCATTATCCACCTAACAAACCTTCTAGGGAAACCAAACTATGACAGGATTGTTGCAGCAAGTTCCAATCAACTGAGTCATACGCTTTTTGTATGTCCATCTGAATCATACATCTCGGTGTACCACCATTTTTACTATAACCTTTAATGAGCTCGTATGCAAGTAGAATATGATCGTGAATTTTCCTTCCTGGCACAAACGCAATCTGGTTGTTGCTAATAATACTGTACAGAACTCTACTCAACCTGTTTGCAAGAAATTTGGATATTATTTTGTACACCATAGTACAACAAGAAATTGGCCTATAGTCCTTTATTGTGATTGCCTGATCATGGTATCAGCGCCACCAAAGTTCTATTGAACTTCTCATCAAATCCATCATTCTTGAAAAAAACCAAGACAATATTCTTGAAAATGTCTTTTATAATACTCCAAGAAGCCTTGAAAATTTTTGCACCATATCCATCAACGCCCGGTGCCTTTAGAACGCCAATGCTTTTTAGAGCTGTTTCAATTTCCTCCATGTTTACCGGGCTTAGAAAGTCTATTCTCTGCATCCTGTTCATCTGTTTACCTTTTCTAATTGCAACAATATCCACACCCTTTAGATTCTCATGGGATCCCCTGAGGAGTTTCCCTTAAAAATTAAGAATTTCATTGGAGATATCTTCCTGCGTGTGCACAACAGTCCCGTCTTCTTTTACAAGTTTAGTTATGCCACACATTTTTTGTTTGCTTTTGAGTGAGGCATGAAAAAACACATTATTTCCGTCTCCCACACAAATCGAGTCCACGTTTTCCCTTTGTCTCAACACTTTCTCCTCATTTTCATGGAGGGTGAGAAGATCTTCAGTGTATTTTTTTACTTCCTTAGTTAGCTGATCACTCATACGTTGTTGGTTTAACTTATTCCGGGCTTCTGTCAGAAGGATCCTGGTGTTCTCAATCTGTTGTCAGATGCTCAATAAAGGCTTGTGCATCTTCATCAGCACTGGATTTAATCTATTCAGTTTTTTCCACAGAATGTTAATCTGATCCCCTCCCATCGGTTTTCTCCAGTTACTTGTTACTGCAGTTTGGTATCAATCCATATCAATCACTTGATTGATGAATTTAAATCTCCTGGCACCTCTTTTCGTACTCTCGTCATCCTTGACATATAAAAATGCGTGATCTGATACCCCTGGTTCCAATACATGTAATGTTCTATGAATATTTTGTTGCATCCATTCAATATTTGCAAGAACTCGATCAATGCACGAGTATATTTGTTGAAAGTATTTGTGGGTAAATATTTTCGGTATATATCGTATCCATAGGGATTGGTTTAATATCACTGTCGTTCTACAGTTAGTTATTTTGAGTGAGAACAAGTAGTTGAATTTGTTTTATAATTATAATGCTATCAAATCTAAACAATAATTTAAATGCAAATGCTGAAAGTTTGTTAACGATTAAGGATATATGTTGAGCTTTAGGGTTCATCAACCTATTCCTATACAATTTGTTAATTAATTCACAATTGAACAATCATTTGAATTACTATCTTCACTTATCCTCAAATATGATTCCATGTCTGCAAATCAAATTAGATAAACTTTTACCGGTACGAGATTCGATCTCTCCAAATATCAATATCGATAATAGTAATAAAGAACGATAATTATGAAAACCCAATCACAATTCCATCTCTGCAAATTGAGATTGAATCAATATAGTAACCTAGGGCAAAAGTTAGAATCTTTTCTTTCGATCAAAGACTCCACAATGATTTAAGATAAAAACAAGGTTTCTTATTGATAATAAATGCAAACAATTGTTCATAGGAAAGAATCAATGGTATTGTATATTCATAGGTTAACTACTACCTTAAACTCAACAAGGGGAATTTAGCTCTCCATAGACATGAAGAACACACAAGAATTAATAGAGGGATTCATCTTCATCAACGGAATGACTTCAATTGGTAAAGATTTGGCCTTCGATTGTTGTTCTCGGCTTCAAACTCAGAATTCTCTCCTAATTTCGCTCACAAAAGATCTTCCCAAGTCTTGGAAGCTAGGGCTTTTATTTATAAGTTTTGGGCCTGAAACGTCGAGGCCGCGGCGCGGCAACGGATGAGCGCGGCGCGGTCAGAAACAGAGACTTTTTTGCGGCGCCGGCTAGAACTCCCGCGGCGCGCCCTTGTTAAACTTCTTCTTTTTGCTTTGCCTTTGAGACTTCTAGCTTTATTTCCTCTTCTTGTTCTTATAAAGCTCCTCTTTAGCTCCAAACCTGCATCAATAGTACCCACAAGTGATTCGATTTGCTTTACACATGAACTAAACTTATTCAGTTCAATTCTTACTAAAAACCTATGGATCTATCACAATTTGCATTAATTTAGAGAAGAAATTACTTATTTTAACACATGAATTTACCATTAATTCACTCCTAACAAAATCTCCCCAACTTAGAGTTTTATTTGTCCCTAAACAAAATTACTTACCTCTAACAAAACATACCGACAATCATGCAACAAGTTTTTCAAAAAGGTTTTTCAAGTGGTTCAATTCAGTAACCAAGTCAAATACTCCTCCTCTTCCTGCAAACTCAGAACATACACATGAAACAAATTTTGAAAGCAAATTACCTCCAGAAGTTCAAAACATTACACAATTGTAATTGTATCAGCACTAATTACTCTCATCAAAAAGTATGATGAACAACAGAGGGGTTCAACACTCATCCAAACAATTAAATCAACAAGGATCCATATCATACGTTCACCAAATTGTTAGCATCAAGTCCTGTGGAATCTGAGAATCAGAAGGTCTTTATAGGGTTGTAATGTGGTTTAGATTCAAAGAAAAGAAGATAATCAAGGGTTGTTCCTAATCTAGGGAAGCATCCGAATCATAACTCATTCCTCCTTCTCTATAACTTTCGCTTTCTCACCTGGTCATCTTTTCTCATTCGTAGCTCGGTTTTTCTTTTTCTCGTTTTTCAACAACTGTTAGATTCAAACGTTGTTCTTCTTTTTTTTTCATATATATATTTTTTTTCGAGCTACAAATTTCTGTTGTCCTTCACCGATTACCACTTGTACTTACTTTTCTTTGGATTGTGATTCTCCCCAACTTGGAGATCAACCTGTACTTAGATTATGTGAATGCTCCCCTACTTTCTAAGAAAGGTCAAAGAGAAAACACATCACCAAATTTTATGGTTGATGGTTCGAAACAAAACTTTTTATTGAGATCAAAACTCACCAGGTATTTTCCTTGGTGCATATTATGATGCTTATCTTGACCTCAGGCTCAAAGAACGGTTAGCAAAGGATCACACTCTCACAGAAGAAAATAAGTTTTCCGTTGGAATTGGCTTAAAGAAACTCTCAGATTCAAACAAGTGCCTAAATCACTTTCACAGATTTCCACAAACGATGCGACAAACGGTTTAGCATGATAAAAACAAGTTAAAACAATTGATGTGCTCCTGCATATAGTAAACAATGGAAGGCTTTCCTCAAAATGGTTAAGGATAAACCGATCCAATAAAATAGTGTACCATAAAGAACTTCTGTTAAGTATTTACTAACAACCTAAATTTCATGCACACATTAGGAGTTTGAGTTCAAAAATTCATACCTGCTTTGTCACTTTATTGAAAAAGAAAGTGAACTAAAAATTTTTCAAAAAAAATTACTTCACTCACTACCGCTTTCACGCATGTTGCTCCATTGTTGGTACTTTGCTTGAGATTTTCATTCTGTTGTGGGACTACTCACTCTAAATCGAGATAAACAGAAAAGAAACCAAACTAATTGCACTGCTTAACATAAACTTCAAAGAAATAAACAAGTCATAGTGACCCTAAGGTTCACCAGAGTACAAGTCAGATACTCATAAAACAACTAAAACAACAGCAAGTATCCTCATCTCATCAGTTATCAGAAATAAACTATTCTCACCCCTCTCTCACATCACCTCATACAAACATCGAATCAATATCGGCATCAATGTCTTCATTCTCTTGCTCTGGGTTATTATTCCCAGCACCACCTGTACCTGCATCCCCCCCAACAGGAAAAGGGTTGGTCTCTGGCCAACCACAGTATGTGAAATAGCTTTCCCGGGTTGGGAAAGTTCTCTCCTCAAGGGCAGCAGAAAGGTTCCTGTACTGCTACTGCATAGCATCATGCAAGAAGATCTGGGACCTCTTGTTCGCCTCAAACATTGCTGAATAGTAGTGATGGGCCACTAGAGGGTTAAAAGTAGTTGCACCACTATTAGGTGGTGCTGCGGAAGCAGATGGTCCAGCCTGAGAAGCGGCAGCTGATTGATCCCTATAGTACGGCTTTGCACAAAACCTGTCAATAAAAACATCATCAATAAAAGTGTTAATCACATGGTGCCCTTCTCCCGAGTATTCCACCCCTGCCTCTTTGCATAATCCCATAATTAGACCGGGTAGGGGCATCACACATTTGGCATTAATGCCATGCAGTGTGTCACTCAATGCTGCTCGGCGCAATTCATTCGAAAAAATGAATGTGACATCAACAGTATTCTCAGACATGATGTTGCTTATCAAGAATGCCACATTTAGGGAAACCGTGGTCACATGCGTCCTGGGCCTGATATTGTACAAGATCACAGACAGAATGCTCCTCGCATGGATGTTCAGATCCTTCCTATTGTAGTTGGTTGGATTTCCTTGCCGACTAAGTTCTAGTCCTCTTCTTGGGATGCATATTGTTTCAGACATCTGGTCCACAAGGTTAGCACAGTTAGACACATGTTGCCTATAGAAACACCTTTCATGCTCTGTCAATTGGAGTGGTTCTCCTAAGAATTCATTGATTGAATCTCTATCAAATGCCACAGTTTTTCCTCTCACAAATGACTGATATGTGTAGGCCACTGATTCATCCGTGGTTTTGATAGCATTCGCGTAGAATTCCTTCACTATATCATAATCAATGACCGTGTGTGGTTCAAACACACGCTGCCAGTTTCTATGCTCAAGGTAATCCCACATAGTAGCAAAGGGCCCTCCTCCTTGACCTAAGGTGGCAACCAACTTCTCAGTTAAGATGGTTCGGGAACCCAAATCTTTGAACCTGTCCGCTTGAGCCCGACCCAAGAATCGATTAGCCTGGTCGGTCAAAGCACGTGCTCCTCTAGGACCAGAACTTGTTGACTTGGTGCGTACTCTCTTGGAAGGATTCATCTGCAATTACCACAACAAATAACAATGCAACAGATAGTGTGTTAGGCTCATAAAGTCAAAATAAAATCCCCCCCTATTTTTTTCCAATCGCGGCGAGGCTGCGGTTCCCCGCGGCGCGGCTGCGGCGTAACTGTTAGGGTTTGCCTGAAATGGGCCCTTTTCTGTGGCTCCCAATCCCCTTAATCAAACAATAAAGTATCAATTGAACACCAGATCAATGTCATCTACCCTAGGGTTTTCAAATTTTCCTTTATGTGTTCCTAATACCTAAGGTGTTAGGGTTGCCTTTGAATATAAATGGTGAGAACACATGAATAAGGGAGTAGATACATACCTTGTTGCTGATTAAGTGCGAATGAACGAGAATGAATGAGATTAGTGAGTGAGAACTGCAAATTTGCGATTTTCGCTCTGGGGAGTGGAGAGAGTTTTCAAAACAAAGAATGAGGGGGAAGTGAGCAGTTTCCAAATAAAAGTAATTTTTTTTCAATTCCGCGGCGCGCACCTTTATCACTGCGCCGCGCAAAAGTTTCTGTTTGGCGTCGCGGCGCGCTCCTAATCCTCGCGGCGCGGACTTGCAAATTTTTGAAGTTTTCTAAATTAACAAACTGCTCCAACTTCCCACTTCAATTTTTTGATTTATACTCCTTCTTACTGTCATTGCACTGATTTGACGATATACATATAAAAACTAAAAGAAAAATAAAAGAACTTACTCTGTTGGGTTGCCTCCCAACAAGCGCTTCATTTAACGTCGCATGGCTCGACGGTCGAACTCCTTCTATCAAGTGCTCAAAAGTGAGATTGTGCACACTTCTCTATCAAACTCTCCCCCAAGGTAGTTGTTTAACCGTTCTCCATTAACAGTCCAACTTTCTTTACTCTTACTATCCTCAATAGTAATGGCACCGTATGGTTTGACTTCCTTAATTACAAACGGTCCTGACCACTTAGACTTTAACTTTCCTGGGAAGAGCTTGAGACTAGAATTGAATAGTAATACAAGGTCTCCCACCTTGAACTCTTTCTTCTTGATTCTCTTATCATGGTACCTCTTCATATTTTCCTTGTACATTTTATTAGACTCATATGCTAGGTACCTGAATTCCTCAAGCTCATGGATTTGATTCTTCCTTTTCTTATAAGCCAAACTATCATCTCTATTGAAGAAACGTAAGGCCCATAGTGCTTTGTGCTCCACCTCTACCGGTAGATGACATGCTTTACCATAAACCATTTGAAAAGGAGATGCATCATTCGGTGCTTTGTATGCTGTCCTATATGCCCACAAGGCATCATCAATCCTTACCGACCAGTCTTTACGGGTTTCTGACACAGTCTTCTCTAAAATATTCTTGATTGCTCTGTTTGAGATCTCTGCTTGCCCATTGGTTTGGGGATGATAAGGTGATGCTATCTTGTGGTTGATATGATACTTGCCCAGCACTTTCGCCACCTGTTCGTTAACAAAGTGAGATCCACCATCGCTTATGATCACTCTAGGCATGCCAAAACGTGTGAATATGTTTCGGTTTAAAAATTTTAGCACAGTTTTGGCATCCGCTTTTGGTGTAGCGAAGGCTTCTACCCACTTGGAGACATAATCCACTGCAACTAGAATATATTCATTAGCAAAAGAAGGAAGAAATGGCCCCATGAAATCGATGCCCCAACAATCAAAGACTTCTACTTCAATAATGGTTTGAAGTGGCATCTCATCTCGTTTACTTATCCCACCAACTCTTTGACATTTGTCACAATTCTTTGCATGATGGTGGGCGTCTTTGAAAATAGTAGGCCAGAAAAACCCGGATTGGAGAACTTTTGTTGCCGTCCTCCATCCATTGAAATGCCCACCACTAGGCAAATTATGACAGTGCCAAAAGATTTGTTGGGCTTCTTCTTCAGTAACACATCTTCTTAAGATGCCATCCTTACCTATCTTGAACAAATATGGGTCGTCCCACACATAGTATTTTGCATCGGCTAACAACTTTTTCTTTTTGTTCCAATCAAAGTCCTCCGGTATCATACCGGTTGCTTTATAATTAGCAAGATCGGCGAGCCAAGGTCTTATTTGGAGTTGAAAAAGTTGTTCATCCGGAAACTCATCATTTATTTCATCTTCTTGGTTGGTGACATTTACATTGACCAAACGGGATAAATGATCTGCTACCACATTTTCTGAACTTTTTTTATCCCGGATTTCTATGTCAAATTCTTGCAAAAGAAGGACCCAACGAATCAGTCTTTGCTTCGAATCCGGTTTAGTAAGCAGATATTTAATGGCCGCATGGTCTGTGTAAATCACTACCTTTGACCCAATGAGATAAGATCTAAATTTTTCAAGGGCATACACTATAGCTAACAATTCTTTTTCTGTGGTGGCATAATTGACTTGAGCATCATTTAGCACCTTACTTGCATAGTGTATGACATGAAAATTTTTTCCTTTTCGCTGGCCTAATACCGCACCTATGGCATAATCGCTAGCATCACACATAAGTTCAAAATGGTTTTTCCAATCGGGTGCTACGATCACAGGTGCGGTGGCTAGCCGTTCTTTTAGGTCATTGAAAGCTTGTACACAAGATTTATCAAAATTAAAACATGTACCTTGGTTGAGTAAATTACTCAAAGGCTTGGCAATCTTTGAAAAATCTTTTACGAATCTTCTATAGAATCCTGCATGACCTAAAAAGCTTCTTACTCCTTTGACATTTACTGGAGGTGGTAGTTTTGAAATTACCTCCACCTTGGCTTGGTCCACTTCAAGTCCTCTTGAAGATACTTTGTGTCCGAGTACAATTCCTTCAGTTACCATGAAATGGCACTTCTCCCAATTCAAAATCAAATTGGTTTCTATACATCTTCCAAGTGCCACATCCAAATTATTCAAGCATGTATCAAAAGTTTTACCAAATACTGAGAAGTCATCCATGAATACTTCAATACTTTTTTCAATGAGGTCTGAGAATATGGCTTGCATACAACGTTGGAAAGTAGCTGGCGCATTACATAATCCAAATGGCATCCTTCTATATGCGAAAATTCCAAATGGACATGTAAAAGCTGTCTTCTCATGGTCTTCTGGGTTTACCACAATCTGATTGTACCCGGAATACCCATCTAGGAAGCAATAGTAATTCTGCCCCGATAATCTCTCAAGCATTTGATCCATGAATGGTAGAGGGAAATGATCTTTTCTTGTAGCTTTGTTGAGTCTACGATAATCGATGCACATTCTCCACCCGGTTATAGTTCTTGTTGGTATAAGTTCATTCTTGTCATTCCGGATTACCGTCATGCCTCCCTTCTTTGGTACAACGTGTACTGGACTGACCCATGCACTATCAGAGATTGGGTAAATCATACCTGCTTCTAGAAGTTTGATCACCTCTTTCCTTACTACCTCCTTCATTGTTGGATTTAGTCTTCTTTGCGGTTGAGCTACCGGTTTGAATTCTTCCTCTAACATGATCTTGTGCATGCAATATGCAGGACTTATACCTTTCAGATCCGCCAATACCCATCCAATTGCAGCTTTATTCTTTTGGAGAATTTGAATGAGTCTTGCCTCTTCTTTTGTAGTCAACTTAGAACTGATAACGACTGGTTTATTTCCCTCTTCATCTAGAAAGACATACTTCAAATGAGGTGGGAGTAGCTTTAATTCTATCTTTGACTCTTTAACTCCTTTTTTTAGCTCCAAATCTTCTACCTTGTCCTCTTTCGTGATCGTGTTGCCACCTTTCTCTAGTTCTTTTAAAAACAACTCAATTTCTTTTTCTTCTTCTTGAGTAAGTACATTAAAAGATTCAACAAGAGATCTCTCCAAAGGGCTAGATAGATGAATTTGGTTTGCCACTTCAACTACACTCTCTTCAGTAACATCCATGCGAAAACAGTCATTCTTGTCTTTTGGTTGCTTCATGGCATCGAAGAGATTAAAGCATACCTCTTCATCTTGAACTCTTAACTTCATTATACCATCATCAATATCGATCATCATCCGGGCTGTTTTCATGAATGGTCTTCCAAGAATGATAGGTGACTCCTTATCTTCTTCCATGTCAATCACAACGAAATCTACCGGAAACAAAAATTTGTCAACCTTGACTAACATGTCTTGTGCAACTCCATATGGAAGAGTGGTTGATTTATCTGCTAATTGTAAAGTCATTCTTGTTGACTTCATCTCAATATTTCCCAACCGCTTCACTATTGATAGAGGAATTAAATTGATGCTTGATCCTAGATCGATCAATCCATTCCCAATATTTTGATTGCCAATTGTAACCGGCAATGTGACTCTTCCAGGATCTCTTGCTTTTTGAGGAAGGCGTGATATTATAGCACTACATTGTGCATCAAGTATAACAACTTCTTCTTCTTCCGGTCTTTTCTTCTTTGTCAAAATATCTTTCATGAATTTCTCATATTTTGGCATTTGAGCAATTGCTTCGGAGAATGGAATATTAATTTGTAGTTGTTTAAAAATTTCCATAAACCTTGCATATTGCCTCGCATTGTCCTTCTTTGATGGAGCATGGGGGTATGGCAAATGTTGACTTGGTATTACGTTGCTTGCCATCTTTTCTCGACTACTCTTTCTTTTTAGCTTTTCTTTCTTTTTAACCTCTTTATTCACATTTTCTTCTTCAGCATTAGTATCAATAATTTCATATTCTTCATCTTCTCCATCATGTTTTTCAGCTTTCTCCTCCGTATCATCTTCAACATCATTCTTTTCAACTTCATTATTACTTCCTTTTTGCCCAGTCCTTGTCACCACCGCTTTGCAATGCTCTTTTGGATTCTCTTGAGTGTTGGCTGAGAATGTTGCATTTGATTTATTAGCCGCAAGCTGTTTAGCCAGTTGGCCCACTTGAGTTTCCAAATTCTTTATAGCTGCCTCTTGATTCTTGTGATTTGTCATTGACATTTGTATGAACTGGTTCATGGTCTCTTCCAACTTAGATTGTCCTCCTTGTTGTAGTGGCGACGGTTGAGTGTACGGTTGAATGGCTTGTTGTTGATAGCCTTGATTATGTGGCCTCTGTTGATAGCTTTGATTGTTATTCCTTGGTGGATAACCTTGTTGATACGGAGGATTCTGATATTGATTCTGCCTTTGTCCTTGATTGTTATTCATGTAATTCACTCCTTCTTCCAACACCGGCGGGCAAAATCCTGTCTGATGCTCTCCCTTGCATAACTCACACTTCGCAACTTGATAAGAATTAGATACACCATTCAGCTCCTTGATTTGTTGTGGTAGTTTAGACATTTGTTGTGTCAAAAGTTCCAATTGCGATGTTAGTAACTTATTTTGGGCCAGCAGCGCATCACTGTTATTCAATTTTAAAATTCCGACTTTCTTACCTCTGACAGTCCGATCATGATTCCCTTGACGATCATTCAGAGCCATTCGCTCTATTATCTGAGTAGCTTCAGTAGGTGTCTTGGACATAAGTGAACCACAAGCTGTGGCATCCAAGAGTGTCTTGTTTGTAGGTGTGAGACCATTACGGAACATGTGGATTTGATCGACTTCTGCAAAACCGTGTCCTTTGCACTTTCTCAACATAGCTTTATACCTTTCCCATGCTTCATTCAATGATTCATTACTGCCTTGAGAGAATACGGCTATTGCTGTTTTTGCTTCAAAGAAACGGTTTTGAGAGTAAAAACTTTCCAAAAAAATTTCCTCTAAGGTGTTCCAGTCGGTCATCACTGTTTCGGGTTGATCCAAGTACCAATCTTTTGCCTTAGATAACAAAGAATGTGGGAACAACCTCTTGAATAGTGTCTCTTCATCAGCTTGAGCGACACCAGTTGTGCCCGCTAACTCATAGAACCGAGTAAGATGCGTGTACGGATCTTCGTGGTCCAAACCTTTTCCCTAAATCTACAATATACAACCATATATTTTTCTTCTCTTCAAGTTTGTTTGACTCATAGATTGTTGTGAGCCATTGTATGAAGCTACCATCAAGGTTATAAACCCTACAGTGGATAGACTGATCAGTATAAGAAATCTTCCTTACCTCTATTCTTCTATCATCCCAAAGGATCCAGATTCTGCCATTAACATGATGGCTATAATTCTCTATAATCTTCCATCTTGTTTCCATACGCTTCTTACATCTTTCAAAGTTATTTTGTCTAACTCTTGTCTCTGTTGAAAGAGTATTGTGGTGTACTTTTCGTTATTATCGTATCCACAGGGATTATTGCGATATCACCGCCGTTCTATAGCCTATTTTGTCTTGAGTTAATGTTACTTTAAATTTGGGTTTGCAAAAGATCATTCAACACTTTTAGTGGCAAAGAGTAAAGTAATGAAAGTTCTAAGTTAAAGAAAATGTATCAAGATTTGATTTTATCGACCTAAATTTGTATGTTTACTTATAAATATACGTATATGAACATGGTAACGATCAACATAATTACGTATCGACGCCTATATCATCCGTGTCCGCAATGATATAGTTAGATTTACCGTATTGTTTAACCGACGATTTCTCCATCCTTTAAACAATACAAATAACGTTTTAAAACCGATACTAAGTAAACATCAAACACTAAATCCATGTCTGCAATTTATAGTTTGATGGATGATAAAGTTAGATCTAGATACAAATATTGATGTCTCAAACACTTATACCAAAGAAAAAGCTTTAATAAACAAACTAAACCATCTATATTGATCATCACTTGTTCATACACATATATTCACAAGAAAAACCTACAAAAGGATAGGACGATTACATCTTATCTTGATACAAAAGAGATTTAGCTATCCATGAGAATGGTAGCTTGCTCAAGAAGTAAAGGATGAAGATCAACAAGCATCAAAGGCGATTAATCGACGATCAAAGCTTCCAATCTTCAATTCTTATCTTGCTACAGTGATTAGGGTTTATGAGCTCTTAAGGAAAATTGATGATCTCTCCAAAAATCAGAATTACTCTTTATATAGTAAAACCATTTTCTGTCCAGGGCGCGTCGCGCCCTCCAGCGCGCTTCGCGCCATTACACTTAAGAAAGTTAAACCGCCCATGCGCGCGACGCGCGCAACTCTCTGCTTTGAAGCTCCAAAATATCTTGCCCAGGGCGCGACGCGCCCACATCTCCGCGCGACGCGCGCTTACTTCTGCCAGGCACTCTCTTGCAAAGCTCAAAACAAGCTCCAAACTTCCCCAAAATTGGCTAAAACCTACAAAATCATAACTAAAACACATATTAACATAAAAGGAAAGCTTAATATTATAAACTATAAATAATTATCTAAAACTTCATGGAATTGTACGAATATCCGATAAAAACGGTCGAAAGGTGCCATTAATTAAACTAAATATAAACACAATTTGGCACCTAACAACTCTCCCCAACTTAAACTCTTGTTTGTCCTCAAACAAAACAATGATAAATTATCGGGAACACAAAATATCACAAATGAAACAACAAGGTGGAAACAAGAACAATTGAATGGTTCAAATTCCAAAAGTACACAAAGATCAATCCTTACCAGTTTTCATCAAAGTACCAT
The DNA here is from genome assembly GCF_029867415.1 of Vicia villosa. NCBI lineage: Eukaryota > Viridiplantae > Streptophyta > Magnoliopsida > Fabales > Fabaceae > Vicia > Vicia villosa. The sequence continues at coordinate 107,003,851 of NC_081180.1, read as the reverse complement.
GATAACAATGCTAATCCTGTATACAAATTCTATGTCAGAAATTCCACAAAGCAAAAGAAGTTCAAGAATGAATCGCACCTACGTATTTCTCTACTGAGAGAACAAAAATGGAGGATCCTAACACTCACCAGACAATGACGCAAACATACCGAATTAATTATAAACTCATCTAAGCATAAGACATATAAAAAGTGTATAAGCATGAATCACTAAGGACTTTCGGGTTGTAGCTTGGCTTGGTTAACAAGGAAGTGTCATATCTCACGGCCATTGAAACGAAAGTGTCAAAACCTAAGAGAGCATTCAAATTCAATTATCACAGCCTAAACAACCAAGTTCACCACATTATTCATTACTTGCTCAAGGGTCACAAAATTCTTTTCTTTCTTTCTTTTTTTTTTTTATTATTATTATTATTATTTTTTATTATATACATAAATATATATACCCCTTGAGCACTATCTTTTGATTTATCCTCACCAATGTACACCTTTATTTTATTCTCCCCAACTTGTATATTACCAAGACATTACTAAGAATGCTCCCTATTCTAAGGCAAAAAAGGAATCAATCCTTATCATATCAAATGGAAACAGTTCTAGGTAGAAAGAAAAGAAAGTCATCAAGATTCTATCAAAAATCGGTATAGAGATCTATATACAACATAAGCTTAACCGATAAGAATCTTGGCAAACGGCTCAAAGTGGTTAGCAAAAACTCACACACTCACCGGGTAGGTTACATTTAGATTGGAAGTTTTTCTCATAGTGCAGAACAAAACGCCTTGATCACTTTCATGCTTAACACAATTTAATAATAATGCAAGATTAATCATAATAAAAACGAGTTAAAACGCACATTGCTGGTATCCAGCACAATTTATATATATACACAATGGAAAGTCTCCTCACAACTACAGCTAGGCTAAAGTGATTCACAATTGAACTAATTTTATCCACAGAAATTAATGACAACTAATTTGTTCAATTAAAAGCATCAGAATCAAAGGTACTTGATAAATAAAACGATAAAGGATGTACCTTGCGCGTACAGTTTTCAACTTATATCATCACCACTCAAATTGTGTTGCATCATCCAAATTCATCGTGGCAACAAAAATTCGTGTTCCAGCTAATTAATCATCAGGACAACTTATCAAACCATTATTTCTAAAATATAAACACTAAACTAGAATAACTACTTAAAAATAAATAAATGCAAAAATAAAATAAAATGAACTTATATAAAATAAAAACCACACCAAACAGGTGTTAACTATCCAAAGGCGTAAACTTAGCCTTTCAAAGTACCTCATCCAAAAGGATGGAACAAAACTATAAACATTAAAAACAAAATAACTAAAAATTGTTCTAACATAAAACTAAAAACAATAAAAATAAAACAGTAAAACAAAACTACTCCTCATCAGAAGTATCATCATCAGCATCAGCCATCCCCTCCTCAGGATCTGGCCTGCCCTCAGGCCATGAAGCATAGGCAGATAAATCATCCCTGGAACCAACAGGCTGCTGCAGAGAAAGTTGCCGGATAGAATCCTGCAAAAACATAAACGCTCTCTGATGCGCCATATGCATCTGATAGTTCCAATCACTTGCATCACCATACTGTGGACCAGCAGGCGGTGCAGCAGCAACCGGAACAGCTTGAGAAGCATCGGGAAGGTCAGATGCACCAGCAGCAACACCAAAAGGACGACCTCCAGGCAAACAGTACCTGTTAGCAAAAATATCATCTATAACACCATCCATGGGAATCCTACCACCAGGTGGAAACCGGACATCAGCCTTCCTGCACAAACCCATTATTAAACCGGGAAAAATCAACCTACATTTCACCCCATCTCCATGAAGAGTCCCATTCAGGGCGACTCTTTTCAGCTCATTCGCCACAATCCTGGACACATCAATATTATCACCATTCAGAATACCCTGAACCAAACCTGCCGTATCAATGGTGAGGGAAGAAGTGTGACTCCGTGGCCTAATGTTGTAAAGGACCACCGAAGTCACCAACTGAGCCTCCTCCGTCAACTGACTACGAGTAAAAGTCTTTGGCAGCCCCGCTTTAGTCAGAGTATAGGTGAAACCAGTCCTGCAAATCCTCTCCCTAATACTCTCCACGTCCCAGTTCCCTCTATTCAACCTGGGATGGTACTGGCATTCTTCTACCAAAGCAAGAGGGTTATCCAGAAAATCAAAAATAGCCTCTTTGCTAAAATCAATGGCCTTACCTCTCACCCATGTTTTAAACGGGTAAGCTTCAGTACCTGACCAACCGCTCGGAGGCAAGGCATTTGCGTAGAATTCTCTGACAATTTCCACCTGATAAAATTTTGGTGGAGTGAATAACTTGTCCCAGCATGTTTCAGACAAAGCAGTCCACGCCCTTTGGAAGAGGCCGTGGTCAATAGGAACCACCGTGCGTTCACTCCACACAACTCGACTTTCAAGCTCATGGTACCTCGCCTCTTGCTCCGGACCTAGAAACTTCGTCCGATCAAACCTGCCAGCTTGTGAGGAAGATCCCTCACCAGATCCAGTCTTCTTTCTCTTTAAAAAGGGTGCCATTCCTGCACAAATTCAAATCAAACCAAAACACACAAAATTGAAACAAAGTTAGCATATGCTCAAAATTAACAGCACAATTCAAGCCCCAGTCATCATCAATCTCAAACAGGCCCTATCTACACCCCAAACAACATAAAAAAAACAATTTCAAAAATGAACCCAGGGCGCGACGCGCGCTGAACAGGGCGCGACGCGCGCTCTGCGAAACCCAGAATAAAACTACATATTTCTGCAAAACAGAAGAGAAGAACTCGCTTCTCCTCCCTTCTAAGGGTTCCAGCAGGCAAAAGATACAGCACATGGTTGTTTCTACCCTAGTTTTTCAAAATCTATCAAAAATTCCTAAATCTAAAAACCTAAACTTCTAAAACTTAAATTAATGGAAATAGAAGGGAAGAGAGAACATACCTTTGATGATGATGACAATAAAGCAACGAAAATAGTGAGGGAATGCAGTATAATGCAAGAACAAGGTGGTGTTTTGTTTGAACTTTCTTGACACAAAGAGGAAAAAGGATTTGAATGGAGGCAAAGACCTCCAAAAACCCTACTAACTCTTCTGCCAACGAAACCGGGTCGGGCCCAGCATGGGTGGGCCCAAACCAATTTATTATTTTATTTTTTCAAAAATATGTACAGCGCGCGACGCGCGCAGACTCGGTGCGACGCGCCCTCATCTCTGCCTGGAAGGGGTCCTTGAGTTCACATAGCGCGCGACGCGCGCATATGGGTGCGACGCGCGCTACACCAGAAACAGCAGAAAAACTGCATTGTTTCAGCACGCCCAAAAATACCGGTAGATCGTTTCTGGCTCGACGACAACTCAAAAATCCCACCAGCAAAAAGAACACAAATACAAGTGAATATAAACAACTTGGGGTGCCTCCCAAGAGCGCTTTGTTTAACGTCGGTCAGCTCGACGGTCAAAGGCAATCAAGGATCGCCAAACGATAAAACGCAAGTTTCACGATTAAAATCGCTTCCTCGATACACCTTCAACCTCTGACCATTTACTACCCACTCTTGGTTTGATTTTTGGTCCTCTATCACAATAGCCCCTTGGCTTCTCACTTCTTTGACCAAAAATGGTCCGGACCATTTAGACTTCAACTTTCCCGGAAAAAGTCTTAACTGGGAATTGAAGAGTAAAACTAATTGCCCTACCTTAAAGTCCTTCATTCTAACCTTACTATCATGATAGAATTTGGTCTTTTCCTTGTAAATCGAATTGGACTTATAGGCATGCAATCTCATCTCTTCCAACTCATTAAGTTGGATTATTCTTCTCTCTCCACACAACTTGTGGTCAAAATTCAAAAGCTTCAAGGCCCAATATGCCTTATGCTCTAGTTCTACGGGAAGGTGGCAACTTTTACCATACACCATTTGGAATGGTGTCAGACCGATCGGTGCTTTGAAAGCGGTCCGATACGCCCACAAGGTTTCATCTAACTTCATCGACCAATCCTTCCTAGAGCTAGACACAGTTTTCTCAAGAATCCTCTTAATCTCTCTATTGGTCCTCTCAACTTGCCCATTAGTTTGTGGATGATATGGAGTAGCTACCTTGTGCTTTACTCCATATTGCTCCAACACTTTCTCAAGCGGGGCATTACAAAAATGAGATCCACCATCACTAATTATCACTCTTGGCGAGCCAAACCGCGAAAATATATTTTTCTTCAAAAACTTTATCACGGTCTTACCATCCGCTTTGGGTGAAGCAATCGCTTCCACCCACTTAGACACGTAATCGACAGCTACCAAGATGTATTCATTTGACATTGAGGAAGGGAATGGTCCAACAAAATCAATGCCCCAACAATCGAATACCTCTACTTCTACAATACTTTGGAGGGGCATTTCCTCTCTTTTCCCTATTCCACCAGTTCGTTGACAGCTGTCGCATGAGGCAACATGGTGGTAAGCATCTTTGAACAAAGTAGGCCACCAAAATCCCGATTGAAGGACTTTTGTGGCCGTACGCAAACCATTAAAATGACCACCATAAGGCGAATTGTGGCAATGCCACAAAATGCTTTTTGCTTCCTCATCCGCGACACATCTTCTCAAAAGATTGTCACTACTCAACTTAAACAAGTGAGGATCATCCCAAACATAAAAATTAGCATCGTTTAAAAACTTTTTTCTTTGATTCCAAGTTAGATCCTCCGGTATCCAGCCAGATGCTTTGTGATTAGCCATATCTGCGAACCAGGGTCTAACTTCTTGTACCATGTACAGTTTTTCATCTGGGAATTCTTCCCTCACTTCTTTTTCATTGTTTGTCACCTCGGTATTCACTAACCGAGACAAATGATCCGCAATCAAATTTTCTGTACCTTTCTTATCTTTCACTTCAAGATCAAATTCTTGAAGCAAAAGAATCCACCGAATAAGCCTCTGTTTTGAATCAGGCTTGGTGAGAAGATATTTGATTGCGGCATGATCAGTATAACACACCACTTTAGAACCAATGAGGTAAGAGCGAAACTTTTCCAATGCAAATACAATTGCGAGCAATTCTTTTTCGGTAGTGGCATAGTTAACTTGTGCCTCATTTAAAACTTTGCTCGCATAATGAATAGCATGGAATTGTTTGTTCTTCCTTTGGCCTAAGACTGCACCAACCGCATAGTCACTCGCATCGCACATGAGTTCAAACTCAAGCGACCAATTAGGAGCGACAATTATGGGTGTGGTGGTCAAATTTGCTTTAAGTTCTAGGAAAGCTTTTAGACATGATTCATCAAAATTAAATTCCATACCTTTGTTGAGCAAATTACTCAAAGGCTTTGCAACCTTGGAAAAATCCTTGATGAATCTTCTATAGAACCCAGCATGTCCCAAGAAGCTCCTGATGCCTTTCACATTCACCGGAGGGGGAAGTTTTTCAATAACCTCGATTTTTGCCGGATCAACCTCAAGCCCCTTTGAAGAAACCTTGTGGCCAAGAACAATCCCATCCGTCACCATGAAAGTGCATTTCTCCCAGTTGAGAACCAAATTTGTTTCAATGCATCTCTCCATTACCACATCAAGGTTCTTTAAGCACAAGTCGAATGACGACCCGTACACAGAAAAATCATCCATGAACACCTCAATGCTTTTCTCGATCAAATCAGAGAAGATAGCTTGCATGCACCTTTGAAATGTTGCAGGAGCATTACATAGTCCAAATGGCATTCTTCGGTATGCGAAAACGCCAAAAGGACATGTAAAAGCAGTTTTCTCGTGGTCCGCCGGATTCACTGATATTTGATTGTATCCCGAATAACCATCCAAGAAACAATAGAAATTTCTTCCGGCTAACCTCTCTAACATTTGATCCATAAAAGGTAATGGAAAGTGATCTTTTCTTGTTGCTTGGTTCAACCTCCTATAATCAATACACATTCGCCACCCGGTCACCGATCTCGAAGGAATCAACTCGTTCTTCTCATTTCTCACAACCGTCAATCCCCCCTTCTTAGGAACCACATGCACCGGGCTCACCCATTCGCTATCGGAGATGGGATAAATCATCCCCGCCTCTAATAACTTCACAACCTCTTTTCTAACAACTTCTTTCATGGTTGGATTCAATCGCCTTTGAGGTTGTGCTACGGGCCGAAAATCATCTTCTAACATAATCTTATGCATACAATAGGCTGGACTAATACCCTTCAAGTCGGATAAAACCCATCCTATTGCTTCTTGATTCTTTATCAACACTTCCTTCAATCGATGCTCTTCCTTGCTAGACAAACCATTATTAATGATAACCGGCTTAGTAGAATTGTCACCGAGAAACACGTATTTCAAGTGAGATGGTAACACATTCAACTCCACCTTTTGCTCTTCAACTTTAGGTTCATCCTTCAACTCTTCAATTTGAGGTTCAAATGGATTCATCTCATCACAAGCCTCTAAATTTCTCAAGCAATCTTCAATTTCTTTCTCTTGATCTGAGGTGAGAACTTCAAGAGCTTCCATTAAAGTCTTCTCAAGAGGATTCGACAAGTGCATTTCATTCTCCACTTTCATAATAGCCCTTTCGGTAGCATCGATTCTAAAACAATCATCATCATCACTCGGATGCTTGATGGCTTCAAAGAGATCAAGACATAATTCTTCATCTTGGTACCTTAATTTCATTAAGCCATCATCAATATCTATCATCATTCGGGCCGTCTTCATAAAAGGCCTTCCTAAGATCAATGGAATCTCAGGATCTTCTTCCATGTCTATGACGATAAAATCAACAGGATACCAAAATTTGTCAACCTTGACAAGCAAGTCTTCCGCAACTCCATGAGGATGGGCTGTGGATTTATCCGCTAATGATAACGTCATTCTTGTCGGCTTCAAATCATTGATTCCTAATCTTCTCACCATAGACAATGGGATCAAATTAATGCTAGAACCGGTATCTACCAAACCTTTGCCTATGTGAACATTTCCAATAGACACCGGTAAGGTTACCCGCCCAGGATCATTTGATTTTATCGGAGTAGTGCGTTGAATTAACACATTACAACAGGAGCTCACCGTTACTACCTCCGGATCCAAGAATCTTCTCTTCTTAGTGATGATGTCTTTGATGAATTTTGCATACATCGGCATTTGCTCTAATGCTTCGGAAAAAGGAACATTAATTTGCAACTTGCTAAAAATATCCAAGAACCGAGCATAGTGCTTTGCATCTTCTTTCTTTGACGGACCTGGAGGGTAAGGTAATTTCTTCACTAGTATAGAATCATCCACCTTCTTCTTTCCCTTTTCACTCACACTCAATTTTTTTCTCTCTTTTTCTACAACTTTCTCAAGAGTTTCTTTTTCCACTAATTCTTTCTCTTTCTCATTTTCCACTAAATCACCCTCAACATTTTTTTCTACTTCAATCACCCTATCTTTTTCACTCTCAACAATTTCCTCCTCAACTATTTCTCCTACACCCATATCAATATTTCTACCACTACGAGTTAGAATTGACTTACAATGCTCACGAGGATTTTCTTGTGTAGTAGCCGAAAAAGGACCTTTGTTTTGATCGGCAAGTTGCTTTGACAATTGCCCGACTTGAGTTTCAAGGTTCTTTATTGCGGCATCCGTACTCTTTTGGCTTGCAATTTGCAATTGCATGAATTGGCTAAGAGTGTCCTCGATTGAAAGCTTTGTTTGTTGAGGTTGTTGATTGTAACCGCCTTGATAAGGATTTTGACGATTCGATGGGCCCGCTTCCGGCCTCCATCCTTGTTGATAACCTTGATTACCTCTTTGTTGGTAACCTTGGTTATTGTTGTAAGGTTGTTGTTGTTGTCTCCCACCATATCCTTGATTAGGATTAGACACATAATTCACCTCTTCACCCGGTGGAGGACAAAAACCTGTTTGATGGTCACCCCTACACAATTCACAACACATCACATGTTGATTTTTAGAAGGGCTCCCATTTATCTCTTTGATTTGTTGAGGGAGTTTTGACATTTGTTGAGTGAGCAATTCTACTTGTTGTGTCAATAACTTGTTTTGAGCAAGTATTGCATCACTAGTATTCAATTCAAGAACTCCCGGTTTTCTTTGCAATGCACTACGGTTGTGTTGCCCTTGATGATCATTCAAAGCCATTCTATCGATGATAGCAATCGCTTCTGCAGCAGTTTTTGACATCAACGAACCACCCGCGGTAGCATCTAAAAGAGTTTTTGGTTGAGGTTGGAGTCCATTTCTAAAGATATGGATTTGAGACAAGTCATCAAACCCATGACCTTTGCATTTTCTAACCATGGACTTGAACCTCTCTCATGCTTCATTGAGAGATTCATTCGAACCTTGAGAGAACACCGCAATAGAAGTTTTCGCTTCCATGAACCTATTGTGAGGAAAGAACCGATCCAAGAACTTCTCTTCTAACTCGTTCCAATTTGTCATGACATTATTTGGTTGATCAAGGTACCATTCCTTAGCTTTTCCAATTAAGGAATGAGGAAAAAGTCTCCTGAACACCTGTTCTTCTTGGTCTTCCGGAGCACCAATTGTTCCGGCGATCTCGTAGAACTTTGTTAGATGAGTAAATGGATCCTCGTGATCTGCCCCTGTGAACGGATTTTGGTATAATAATTGAAGTAACCCCGTCTTCATCTCGGAGTTTCTTCCATTGGCCTGATCACGAGCAAATTGTGCATTGAGTCGAGGGCTATTAACACAAGGCCCTCGAACTGGAACATTAGGGATCTCTCCTGCCATTTCTCCCTCAACTAAGTTTTCAACCGGAGTTGAAGAAGAAGATGCCTCTTGTTGTTGTCTTCTTTCCCTAGCTAGTTGTCTCCTCCTACGAGTTTTGCTATTCTCTCTACGAGCAGTCCTCTCAATCTCAGGATCAAAAAGGAGTTGATCTGCAGGTACACGTCCTCGCATAAACTGTTATCTGAAAAACTAACCAAGCAAATTAACAAACACAAGGAAAATAAATTTAGAAACAAGATATTAATTATAAGACTCAATTCAAAACAAACTATTGCAATGCTTGCAATATCTAATCAACAATCCCCGGCAACGGCGCCATTTTGTTGAAAGAGTATTGTGGTGTACTTTTCGTTATTATCGTATCCACAGGGATTATTGCGATATCACCGCCGTTCTATAGCCTATTTTGTCTTGAGTTAATGTTACTTTAAATTTGGGTTTGCAAAAGATCATTCAACACTTTTAGTGGCAAAGAGTAAAGTAATGAAAGTTCTAAGTTAAAGAAAATGTATCAAGATTTGATTTTATCGACCTAAATTTGTATGTTTACTTATAAATATACGTATATGAACATGGTAACGATCAACATAATTACGTATCGACGCCTATATCATCCGTGTCCGCAATGATATAGTTAGATTTACCGTATTGTTTAACCGACGATTTCTCCATCCTTTAAACAATACAAATAACGTTTTAAAACCGATACTAAGTAAACATCAAACACTAAATCCATGTCTGCAATTTATAGTTTGATGGATGATAAAGTTAGATCTAGATACAAATATTGATGTCTCAAACACTTATACCAAAGAAAAAGCTTTAATAAACAAACTAAACCATCTATATTGATCATCACTTGTTCATACACATATATTCACAAGAAAAACCTACAAAAGGATAGGACGATTACATCTTATCTTGATACAAAAGAGATTTAGCTATCCATGAGAATGGTAGCTTGCTCAAGAAGTAAAGGATGAAGATCAACAAGCATCAAAGGCGATTAATCGACGATCAAAGCTTCCAATCTTCAATTCTTATCTTGCTACAGTGATTAGGGTTTATGAGCTCTTAAGGAAAATTGATGATCTCTCCAAAAATCAGAATTACTCTTTATATAGTAAAACCATTTTCTGTCCAGGGCGCGTCGCGCCCTCCAGCGCGCTTCGCGCCATTACACTTAAGAAAGTTAAACCGCCCATGCGCGCGACGCGCGCAACTCTCTGCTTTGAAGCTCCAAAATATCTTGCCCAGGGCGCGACGCGCCCACATCTCCGCGCGACGCGCGCTTACTTCTGCCAGGCACTCTCTTGCAAAGCTCAAAACAAGCTCCAAACTTCCCCAAAATTGGCTAAAACCTACAAAATCATAACTAAAACACATATTAACATAAAAGGAAAGCTTAATATTATAAACTATAAATAATTATCTAAAACTTCATGGAATTGTACGAATATCCGATAAAAACGGTCGAAAGGTGCCATTAATTAAACTAAATATAAACACAATTTGGCACCTAACAACTCTCCCCAACTTAAACTCTTGTTTGTCCTCAAACAAAACAATGATAAATTACCGGGAACACAAAATATCACAAATGAAACAACAAGGTGGAAACAAGAACAATTGAATGGTTCAAATTCCAAAAGTACACAAAGATCAATCCTTACCAGTTTTCATCAAAGTACCATGATAACAATGCTAATCCTGTATACAAATTCTATGTCAGAAATTCCACAAAGCAAAAGAAGTTCAAGAATGAATCGCACCTACGTATTTCTCTACTGAGAGAACAAAAATGGAGGATCCTAACACTCACCAGACAATGACGCAAACATACCGAATTAATTATAAACTCATCTAAGCATAAGACATATAAAAAGTGTATAAGCATGAATCACTAAGGACTTTCGGGTTGTAGCTTGGCTTGGTTAACAAGGAAGTGTCATATCTCACGGCCATTGAAACGAAAGTGTCAAAACCTAAGAGAGCATTCAAATTCAATTATCACAGCCTAAACAACCAAGTTCACCACATTATTCATTACTTGCTCAAGGGTCACAAAATTCTTTTCTTTCTTTCTTTTTTTTTTTTTTATTATTATTATTATTATTTTTTATTATATACATAAATATATATACCCCTTGAGCACTATCTTTTGATTTATCCTCACCAATGTACACCTTTATTTTATTCTCCCCAACTTGTATATTACCAAGACATTACTAAGAATGCTCCCTATTCTAAGGCAAAAAAGGAATCAATCCTTATCATATCAAATGGAAACAGTTCTAGGTAGAAAGAAAAGAAAGTCATCAAGATTCTATCAAAAATCGGTATAGAGATCTATATACAACATAAGCTTAACCGATAAGAATCTTGGCAAACGGCTCAAAGTGGTTAGCAAAAACTCACACACTCACCGGGTAGGTTACATTTAGATTGGAAGTTTTTCTCATAGTGCAGAACAAAACGCCTTGATCACTTTCATGCTTAACACAATTTAATAATAATGCAAGATTAATCATAATAAAAACGAGTTAAAACGCACATTGCTGGTATCCAGCACAATTTATATATATACACAATGGAAAGTCTCCTCACAACTACAGCTAGGCTAAAGTGATTCACAATTGAACTAATTTTATCCACAGAAATTAATGACAACTAATTTGTTCAATTAAAAGCATCAGAATCAAAGGTACTTGATAAATAAAACGATAAAGGATGTACCTTGCGCGTACAGTTTTCAACTTATATCATCACCACTCAAATTGTGTTGCATCATCCAAATTCATCGTGGCAACAAAAATTCGTGTTCCAGCTAATTAATCATCAGGACAACTTATCAAACCATTATTTCTAAAATATAAACACTAAACTAGAATAACTACTTAAAAATAAATAAATGCAAAAATAAAATAAAATGAACTTATATAAAATAAAAACCACACCAAACAGGTGTTAACTATCCAAAGGCGTAAACTTAGCCTTTCAAAGTACCTCATCCAAAAGGATGGAACAAAACTATAAACATTAAAAACAAAATAACTAAAAATTGTTCTAACATAAAACTAAAAACAATAAAAATAAAACAGTAAAACAAAACTACTCCTCATCAGAAGTATCATCATCAGCATCAGCCATCCCCTCCTCAGGATCTGGCCTGCCCTCAGGCCATGAAGCATAGGCAGATAAATCATCCCTGGAACCAACAGGCTGCTGCAGAGAAAGTTGCCGGATAGAATCCTGCAAAAACATAAACGCTCTCTGATGCGCCATATGCATCTGATAGTTCCAATCACTTGCATCACCATACTGTGGACCAGCAGGCGGTGCAGCAGCAACCGGAACAGCTTGAGAAGCATCGGGAAGGTCAGATGCACCAGCAGCAACACCAAAAGGACGACCTCCAGGCAAACAGTACCTGTTAGCAAAAATATCATCTATAACACCATCCATGGGAATCCTACCACCAGGTGGAAACCGGACATCAGCCTTCCTGCACAAACCCATTATTAAACCGGGAAAAATCAACCTACATTTCACCCCATCTCCATGAAGAGTCCCATTCAGGGCGACTCTTTTCAGCTCATTCGCCACAATCCTGGACACATCAATATTATCACCATTCAGAATACCCTGAACCAAACCTGCCGTATCAATGGTGAGGGAAGAAGTGTGACTCCGTGGCCTAATGTTGTAAAGGACCACCGAAGTCACCAACTGAGCCTCCTCCGTCAACTGACTACGAGTAAAAGTCTTTGGCAGCCCCGCTTTAGTCAGAGTATAGGTGAAACCAGTCCTGCAAATCCTCTCCCTAATACTCTCCACGTCCCAGTTCCCTCTATTCAACCTGGGATGGTACTGGCATTCTTCTACCAAAGCAAGAGGGTTATCCAGAAAATCAAAAATAGCCTCTTTGCTAAAATCAATGGCCTTACCTCTCACCCATGTTTTAAACGGGTAAGCTTCAGTACCTGACCAACCGCTCGGAGGCAAGGCATTTGCGTAGAATTCTCTGACAATTTCCACCTGATAAAATTTTGGTGGAGTGAATAACTTGTCCCAGCATGTTTCAGACAAAGCAGTCCACGCCCTTTGGAAGAGGCCGTGGTCAATAGGAACCACCGTGCGTTCACTCCACACAACTCGACTTTCAAGCTCATGGTACCTCGCCTCTTGCTCCGGACCTAGAAACTTCGTCCGATCAAACCTGCCAGCTTGTGAGGAAGATCCCTCACCAGATCCAGTCTTCTTTCTCTTTAAAAAGGGTGCCATTCCTGCACAAATTCAAATCAAACCAAAACACACAAAATTGAAACAAAGTTAGCATATGCTCAAAATTAACAGCACAATTCAAGCCCCAGTCATCATCAATCTCAAACAGGCCCTATCTACACCCCAAACAACATAAAAAAAACAATTTCAAAAATGAACCCAGGGCGCGACGCGCGCTGAACAGGGCGCGACGCGCGCTCTGCGAAACCCAGAATAAAACTACATATTTCTGCAAAACAGAAGAGAAGAACTCGCTTCTCCTCCCTTCTAAGGGTTCCAGCAGGCAAAAGATACAGCACATGGTTGTTTCTACCCTAGTTTTTCAAAATCTATCAAAAATTCCTAAATCTAAAAACCTAAACTTCTAAAACTTAAATTAATGGAAATAGAAGGGAAGAGAGAACATACCTTTGATGATGATGACAATAAAGCAACGAAAATAGTGAGGGAATGCAGTATAATGCAAGAACAAGGTGGTGTTTTGTTTGAACTTTCTTGACACAAAGAGGAAAAAGGATTTGAATGGAGGCAAAGACCTCCAAAAACCCTACTAACTCTTCTGCCAACGAAACCGGGTCGGGCCCAGCATGGGTGGGCCCAAACCAATTTATTATTTTTTTTTTCAAAAATATGTACAGCGCGCGACGCGCGCAGACTCGGTGCGACGCGCCCTCATCTCTGCCTGGAAGGGGTCCTTGAGTTCACATAGCGCGCGACGCGCGCATATGGGTGCGACGCGCGCTACACCAGAAACAGCAGAAAAACTGCATTGTTTCAGCACGCCCAAAAATACCGGTAGATCGTTTCTGGCTCGACGACAACTCAAAAATCCCACCAGCAAAAAGAACACAAATACAAGTGAATATAAACAACTTGGGGTGCCTCCCAAGAGCGCTTTGTTTAACGTCGGTCAGCTCGACGGTCAAAGGCAATCAAGGATCGCCAAACGATAAAACGCAAGTTTCACGATTAAAATCGCTTCCTCGATACACCTTCAACCTCTGACCATTTACTACCCACTCTTGGTTTGATTTTTGGTCCTCTATCACAATAGCCCCTTGGCTTCTCACTTCTTTGACCAAAAATGGTCCGGACCATTTAGACTTCAACTTTCCCGGAAAAAGTCTTAACTGGGAATTGAAGAGTAAAACTAATTGCCCTACCTTAAAGTCCTTCATTCTAACCTTACTATCATGATAGAATTTGGTCTTTTCCTTGTAAATCGAATTGGACTTATAGGCATGCAATCTCATCTCTTCCAACTCATTAAGTTGGATTATTCTTCTCTCTCCACACAACTTGTGGTCAAAATTCAAAAGCTTCAAGGCCCAATATGCCTTATGCTCTAGTTCTACGGGAAGGTGGCAACTTTTACCATACACCATTTGGAATGGTGTCAGACCGATCGGTGCTTTGAAAGCGGTCCGATACGCCCACAAGGTTTCATCTAACTTCATCGACCAATCCTTCCTAGAGCTAGACACAGTTTTCTCAAGAATCCTCTTAATCTCTCTATTGGTCCTCTCAACTTGCCCATTAGTTTGTGGATGATATGGAGTAGCTACCTTGTGCTTTACTCCATATTGCTCCAACACTTTCTCAAGCGGGGCATTACAAAAATGAGATCCACCATCACTAATTATCACTCTTGGCGAGCCAAACCGCGAAAATATATTTTTCTTCAAAAACTTTATCACGGTCTTACCATCCGCTTTGGGTGAAGCAATCGCTTCCACCCACTTAGACACGTAATCGACAGCTACCAAGATGTATTCATTTGACATTGAGGAAGGGAATGGTCCAACAAAATCAATGCCCCAACAATCGAATACCTCTACTTCTACAATACTTTGGAGGGGCATTTCCTCTCTTTTCCCTATTCCACCAGTTCGTTGACAACTGTCGCATGAGGCAACATGGTGGTAAGCATCTTTGAACAAAGTAGGCCACCAAAATCCCGATTGAAGGACTTTTGTGGCCGTACGCAAACCATTAAAATGACCACCATAAGGCGAATTGTGGCAATGCCACAAAATGCTTTTTGCTTCCTCATCCGCGACACATCTTCTCAAAAGATTGTCACTACTCAACTTAAACAAGTGAGGATCATCCCAAACATAAAAATTAGCATCGTTTAAAAACTTTTTTCTTTGATTCCAAGTTAGATCCTCCGGTATCCAGCCAGATGCTTTGTGATTAGCCATATCTGCGAACCAGGGTCTAACTTCTTGTACCATGTACAGTTTTTCATCTGGGAATTCTTCCCTCACTTCTTTTTCATTGTTTGTCACCTCGGTATTCACTAACCGAGACAAATGATCCGCAATCAAATTTTCTGTACCTTTCTTATCTTTCACTTCAAGATCAAATTCTTGAAGCAAAAGAATCCACCGAATAAGCCTCTGTTTTGAATCAGGCTTGGTGAGAAGATATTTGATTGCGGCATGATCAGTATAACACACCACTTTAGAACCAATGAGGTAAGAGCGAAACTTTTCCAATGCAAATACAATTGCGAGCAATTCTTTTTCGGTAGTGGCATAGTTAACTTGTGCCTCATTTAAAACTTTGCTCGCATAATGAATAGCATGGAATTGTTTGTTCTTCCTTTGGCCTAAGACTGCACCAACCGCATAGTCACTCGCATCGCACATGAGTTCAAACTCAAGCGACCAATTAGGAGCGACAATTATGGGTGTGGTGGTCAAATTTGCTTTAAGTTCTAGGAAAGCTTTTAGACATGATTCATCAAAATTAAATTCCATACCTTTGTTGAGCAAATTACTCAAAGGCTTTGCAACCTTGGAAAAATCCTTGATGAATCTTCTATAGAACCCAGCATGTCCCAAGAAGCTCCTGATGCCTTTCACATTCACCGGAGGGGGAAGTTTTTCAATAACCTCGATTTTTGCCGGATCAACCTCAAGCCCCTTTGAAGAAACCTTGTGGCCAAGAACAATCCCATCCGTCACCATGAAAGTGCATTTCTCCCAGTTGAGAACCAAATTTGTTTCAATGCATCTCTCCATTACCACATCAAGGTTCTTTAAGCACAAGTCGAATGACGACCCGTACACAGAAAAATCATCCATGAACACCTCAATGCTTTTCTCGATCAAATCAGAGAAGATAGCTTGCATGCACCTTTGAAATGTTGCAGGAGCATTACATAGTCCAAATGGCATTCTTCGGTATGCGAAAACGCCAAAAGGACATGTAAAAGCAGTTTTCTCGTGGTCCGCCGGATTCACTGATATTTGATTGTATCCCGAATAACCATCCAAGAAACAATAGAAATTTCTTCCGGCTAACCTCTCTAACATTTGATCCATAAAAGGTAATGGAAAGTGATCTTTTCTTGTTGCTTGGTTCAACCTCCTATAATCAATACACATTCGCCACCCGGTCACCGATCTCGAAGGAATCAACTCGTTCTTCTCATTTCTCACAACCGTCAATCCCCCCTTCTTAGGAACCACATGCACCGGGCTCACCCATTCGCTATCGGAGATGGGATAAATCATCCCCGCCTCTAATAACTTCACAACCTCTTTTCTAACAACTTCTTTCATGGTTGGATTCAATCGCCTTTGAGGTTGTGCTACGGGCCGAAAATCATCTTCTAACATAATCTTATGCATACAATAGGCTGGACTAATACCCTTCAAGTCGGATAAAACCCATCCTATTGCTTCTTGATTCTTTATCAACACTTCCTTCAATCGATGCTCTTCCTTGCTAGACAAACCATTATTAATGATAACCGGCTTAGTAGAATTGTCACCGAGAAACACGTATTTCAAGTGAGATGGTAACACATTCAACTCCACCTTTTGCTCTTCAACTTTAGGTTCATCCTTCAACTCTTCAATTTGAGGTTCAAATGGATTCATCTCATCACAAGCCTCTAAATTTCTCAAGCAATCTTCAATTTCTTTCTCTTGATCTGAGGTGAGAACTTCAAGAGCTTCCATTAAAGTCTTCTCAAGAGGATTCGACAAGTGCATTTCATTCTCCACTTTCATAATAGCCCTTTCGGTAGCATCGATTCTAAAACAATCATCATCATCACTCGGATGCTTGATGGCTTCAAAGAGATCAAGACATAATTCTTCATCTTGGTACCTTAATTTCATTAAGCCATCATCAATATCTATCATCATTCGGGCCGTCTTCATAAAAGGCCTTCCTAAGATCAATGGAATCTCAGGATCTTCTTCCATGTCTATGACGATAAAATCAACAGGATACCAAAATTTGTCAACCTTGACAAGCAAGTCTTCCGCAACTCCATGAGGATGGGCTGTGGATTTATCCGCTAATGATAACGTCATTCTTGTCGGCTTCAAATCATTGATTCCTAATCTTCTCACCATAGACAATGGGATCAAATTAATGCTAGAACCGGTATCTACCAAACCTTTGCCTATGTGAACATTTCCAATAGACACCGGTAAGGTTACCCGCCCAGGATCATTTGATTTTATCGGAGTAGTGCGTTGAATTAACACATTACAACAGGAGCTCACCGTTACTACCTCCGGATCCAAGAATCTTCTCTTCTTAGTGATGATGTCTTTGATGAATTTTGCATACATCGGCATTTGCTCTAATGCTTCGGAAAAAGGAACATTAATTTGCAACTTGCTAAAAATATCCAAGAACCGAGCATAGTGCTTTGCATCTTCTTTCTTTGACGGACCTGGAGGGTAAGGTAATTTCTTCACTAGTATAGAATCATCCACCTTCTTCTTTCCCTTTTCACTCACACTCAATTTTTTTCTCTCTTTTTCTACAACTTTCTCAAGAGTTTCTTTTTCCACTAATTCTTTCTCTTTCTCATTTTCCACTAAATCACCCTCAACATTTTTTTCTACTTCAATCACCCTATCTTTTTCACTCTCAACAATTTCCTCCTCAACTATTTCTCCTACACCCATATCAATATTTCTACCACTACGAGTTAGAATTGACTTACAATGCTCACGAGGATTTTCTTGTGTAGTAGCCGAAAAAGGACCTTTGTTTTGATCGGCAAGTTGCTTTGACAATTGCCCGACTTGAGTTTCAAGGTTCTTTATTGCGGCATCCGTACTCTTTTGGCTTGCAATTTGCAATTGCATGAATTGGCTAAGAGTGTCCTCGATTGAAAGCTTTGTTTGTTGAGGTTGTTGATTGTAACCGCCTTGATAAGGATTTTGACGATTCGATGGGCCCGCTTCCGGCCTCCATCCTTGTTGATAACCTTGATTACCTCTTTGTTGGTAACCTTGGTTATTGTTGTAAGGTTGTTGTTGTTGTCTCCCACCATATCCTTGATTAGGATTAGACACATAATTCACCTCTTCACCCGGTGGAGGACAAAAACCTGTTTGATGGTCACCCCTACACAATTCACAACACATCACATGTTGATTTTTAGAAGGGCTCCCATTTATCTCTTTGATTTGTTGAGGGAGTTTTGACATTTGTTGAGTGAGCAATTCTACTTGTTGTGTCAATAACTTGTTTTGAGCAAGTATTGCATCACTAGTATTCAATTCAAGAACTCCCGGTTTTCTTTGCAATGCACTACGGTTGTGTTGCCCTTGATGATCATTCAAAGCCATTCTATCGATGATAGCAATCGCTTCTGCAGCAGTTTTTGACATCAACGAACCACCCGCGGTAGCATCTAAAAGAGTTTTTGGTTGAGGTTGGAGTCCATTTCTAAAGATATGGATTTGAGACAAGTCATCAAACCCATGACCTTTGCATTTTCTAACCATGGACTTGAACCTCTCCCATGCTTCATTGAGAGATTCATTCGAACCTTGAGAGAACACCGCAATAGAAGTTTTCGCTTCCATGAACCTATTGTGAGGAAAGAACCGATCCAAGAACTTCTCTTCTAACTCGTTCCAATTTGTCATGACATTATTTGGTTGATCAAGGTACCATTCCTTAGCTTTTCCAATTAAGGAATGAGGAAAAAGTCTCCTGAACACCTGTTCTTCTTGGTCTTCCGGAGCACCAATTGTTCCGGCGATCTCGTAGAACTTTGTTAGATGAGTAAATGGATCCTCGTGATCTGCCCCTGTGAACGGATTTTGGTATAATAATTGAAGTAACCCCGTCTTCATCTCGGAGTTTCTTCCATTGGCCTGATCACGAGCAAATTGTGCATTGAGTCGAGGGCTATTAACACAAGGCCCTCGAACTGGAACATTAGGGATCTCTCCTGCCATTTCTCCCTCAACTAAGTTTTCAACCGGAGTTGAAGAAGAAGATGCCTCTTGTTGTTGTCTTCTTTCCCTAGCTAGTTGTCTCCTCCTACGAGTTTTGCTATTCTCTCTACGAGCAGTCCTCTCAATCTCAGGATCAAAAAGGAGTTGATCTGCAGGTACACGTCCTCGCATAAACTGTTATCTGAAAAACTAACCAAGCAAATTAACAAACACAAGGAAAATAAATTTAGAAACAAGATATTAATTATAAGACTCAATTCAAAACAAACTATTGCAATGCTTGCAATATCTAATCAACAATCCCCGGCAACGGCGCCATTTTGTTGAAAGAGTATTGTGGTGTACTTTTCGTTATTATCGTATCCACAGGGATTATTGCGATATCACCGCCGTTCTATAGCCTATTTTGTCTTGAGTTAATGTTACTTTAAATTTGGGTTTGCAAAAGATCATTCAACACTTTTAGTGGCAAAGAGTAAAGTAATGAAAGTTCTAAGTTAAAGAAAATGTATCAAGATTTGATTTTATCGACCTAAATTTGTATGTTTACTTATAAATATACGTATATGAACATGGTAACGATCAACATAATTACGTATCGACGCCTATATCATCCGTGTC
Source organism: Vicia villosa (assembly GCF_029867415.1). Classification (NCBI taxonomy): domain Eukaryota; kingdom Viridiplantae; phylum Streptophyta; class Magnoliopsida; order Fabales; family Fabaceae; genus Vicia; species Vicia villosa. Next base: position 106,983,903 of record NC_081180.1, on the reverse strand, counting down.
CGCAATGATATAGTTAGATTTACCGTATTGTTTAACCGACGATTTCTCCATCCTTTAAACAATACAAATAACGTTTTAAAACCGATACTAAGTAAACATCAAACACTAAATCCATGTCTGCAATTTATAGTTTGATGGATGATAAAGTTAGATCTAGATACAAATATTGATGTCTCAAACACTTATACCAAAGAAAAAGCTTTAATAAACAAACTAAACCATCTATATTGATCATCACTTGTTCATACACATATATTCACAAGAAAAACCTACAAAAGGATAGGACGATTACATCTTATCTTGATACAAAAGAGATTTAGCTATCCATGAGAATGGTAGCTTGCTCAAGAAGTAAAGGATGAAGATCAACAAGCATCAAAGGCGATTAATCGACGATCAAAGCTTCCAATCTTCAATTCTTATCTTGCTACAGTGATTAGGGTTTATGAGCTCTTAAGGAAAATTGATGATCTCTCCAAAAATCAGAATTACTCTTTATATAGTAAAACCATTTTCTGTCCAGGGCGCGTCGCGCCCTCCAGCGCGCTTCGCGCCATTACACTTAAGAAAGTTAAACCGCCCATGCGCGCGACGCGCGCAACTCTCTGCTTTGAAGCTCCAAAATATCTTGCCCAGGGCGCGACGCGCCCACATCTCCGCGCGACGCGCGCTTACTTCTGCCAGGCACTCTCTTGCAAAGCTCAAAACAAGCTCCAAACTTCCCCAAAATTGGCTAAAACCTACAAAATCATAACTAAAACACATATTAACATAAAAGGAAAGCTTAATATTATAAACTATAAATAATTATCTAAAACTTCAGGGAATTGTACGAATATCCGATAAAAACGGTCGAAAGGTGCCATTAATTAAACTAAATATAAACACAATTTGGCACCTAACAGTCTCTAGAATAATAGCAATTTTTGGGTTCAGCGTAAAGAGGCGGGAGCTAACCTCTTTGTTTTTTGCTACCCTGTTCAACCCCCAAACATTCCATGATAACATCATGGTTCCTCCCTTGGAGGCACCTTTGGGTATTCCCAAACATCAAAGGTCTCAAATCCATTTTGGCAGAAAGTATTCTTCTCTTGAGTGTCAGTTCTATTTTTTCGTCCCGTACCTTTGTTTTTTCGATTAACCTCTGTCTACTTACTCATATCAGGAGGGGTTTTTGGTGATTCTTCTAGCATTTCCAAAATTGGGCCACTTTGCACCTCTTGTATATTTTCCTCATTATCCTATACCTTGCTATGTTCTGCTTCAACAACTTCATTTACAAGTTTTGCAATCCATTTTTTGATAGGGGCTTTCACCTCCGTGTTACAAACATGTCCAACTTTTTGGCAGCGCTCGCAATACTGAGGTATCCATTCGTATTCAACCCTTTTCTTTCTAGCCTTTCCTTCATGATCCTTTATTTCAATCTCTTCACAAAGTTTCTGCATCACTTCTACTTCTATCAGGATTCTAGCGTAAGTAACCTGCAACTTTCCCGCTGTGCATTCATCAGTAAACATCGGATTTCCTATGGCACTTCCAATTCTTTCTAGACTTTTAGGGTTCCACACTTTGAGAGGTAATTGGGGTAGTTTAACCCAGATTGGTATTGTTCTTAGCATGTCTTTCTCCATGGAGAAATCATCCCTCCATTCTAATACTACCATGGGCATGTTTCGGAAAGTATATGGTCCCTTCATCATAACTTCTTTTCTATCACTCTCTGATTTGAATTTTAGGATAAAATATCCTTCATCGTGATAGAAGATTTCAGGAAAAGTGACAAAATTCCATATTTTACTCATGTAATTCTTTAATGCGAGCATACTCATATCCGCTCCAATTACAGACATGATCATAGAGGTTTCCCAATATCGGATTTCTGATAGGATGTCTTCTTCCTCCAAGACTACTTCAACTTTCTCGTCAGCGACTTTTGGTGCCACATATGGAATCGCCACTCCATTAGCCATATTCATATTCGCTCTTATGATGTCAACCCAGAGTTGTTCAGTTGCTGGTTTTACTGGACTGCCGTGCTCATTGTTCCCATTTGTATCGTTTTTAGGGTTGACTTCCTCCTGATTTCCTGTTGGATCAATGCCATCACTCCTTTCTACGTTGTCTTCGATTTGTTTTCCGCTATCCATTGATCCCTCTTTCTGTTTTTGCGTGGTTGAACTCCCTCCATTGCTCGATTCTGGTTGCAGGTTTGCCGTTTTCTTTGGCCGCCCCGTCCCATCGTTGCAGTCATTTATGGTTATACTTTTTTGTATATTCATAAAACATACAATAGGTAAGGCGAGCTATCGCACATGTTTCAAATTTATTATGGTTAAACTAAAATATTACAATTATTTATTATTTTTAAAACATTTTATATTAAGGATATTCAACTTTTTAAATTGGGTAAATAAAAATTCACCTAAGTAAATAGATACTCATAAAGTATTTTTTAGATTAAATCATAATTGAATAAGACATTTATTTATTTTTTCACGGTTAAGGTGTCTCTAACATACCTCCAAAAACTCAATAAGACTCTGCACCATGTATAAATACAAGTAACAAAACTCTTGGTTTTCATTCACAACTAAAGTCAGCTAGTATCAAAAACTAAAGTCGAATACCATGGTTTTCTTCCCGGGTACTAGTCAGAAACTAGTTTCCCTTGTGTTAGTTATCTTCACAACTTGGTTTCTGTTAGTGAACTCAGAAAAAAGAGTTTCCTTTAGCGTCAACAACTTCAATTATAATAAACCAGATATAATCCTTCAAGGGAGTGCCAAAATTTCAGACAATGGCCATTTGGCACTTACCGACCCTAATGATCCTACGTTGCTTGTTGGCCATGCCTTGTATTCAAAACCGGTGCCCATTTGGGACGGTCCCTCTGGCAACGTTGCTAGGTTTGTAACTTCATTCTTTTTCGACGTTGAAAATGTAGGAGATTCTAATCCTGCTGATGGCTTCGTCTTCTTTCTTGCTCCAGACTCCGAAATTCCTAACAACTCAAGTGGTGGGCGTCTCGGAGTAGTTGATAGAAACACAGATCTCAATAATTTTGTTGGTGTCGAGTTAGACAATTATGTTAATTCATGGGATCCAAAATATTCACATATTGGAATAAATTCCAACAGTTTAATATCGTTGAAGACGGCGCCATGGAACAGGGTGGACAAAACTTTGTCTCATCTAACTATCACCTATGACTCTATCTCTAAGACTTTGACTGCTGTATTAGCCGACATAGATGGCCAATTTACTACTCTTGGTCAAGTTCTTGATTTGAAAGAGATGCTCCCAGAAACAGTTAGGATTGGTTTTTCTGCTTCCACATCGCGAGGATCCCGTCAACTACACAACATTCGTTCATGATATTTCACTTCAGTTTTGAAGACAGCTATTAACAGCACCACCTCAAATTCTATTGCAAGCGATGCGTGATTTCATTTCTTCTGCTGTATGCATTTGCACGGTCACTACTCACTACTGCTAGTATTTTCTAAATAAAGACAACACTATGTGTCTATCTTGTTATCCATCTTTGTTTGAATGTTTTCTTTCTTTTTATTAAAGACCATGTTTGTACTATGTTTAAATTAATAATGTTATTTATACTTGGCTAAATATATTATGGTTCCTAAAAGCATCTCAAGTTTTGGTTTTATCCTTCAAAATATTTGTTTATACAATTGTCTTCTTAATGTTTTTCATCCATAGTTTTGGTTCCTTCAATTAACTTTAGTTAACGGCGTATACTCGTCTTGTGTGCTGGCTAAGAAGAAAGAAATGTGGGTAGAATTATTGAGGCTTAAAGCTTTGTTTCCATAAAGTGATTGGTGTATAGGAGGTGGTTTCAACACAATAAAGAGACCAAGTAAAAGAAGGGGCTGCAGATTCTCTTGGCACAATGGAACTCATTAGAAATGAGTGCTTTCTTTGGGTTCATTGAAGATATGGGCAATAGATTCTCTTAGTATAATGCTGCAGGAACGTCGATGAGTAGGATCGACAAGTTCCTTTTATCTGAAGGCTTAATAGAGAAGTAGAAATTGAAAGGGCAATTGATAAGTAATAAGGCGATTTCTGACCACTGCCCCCATCTTAATTATATTGAAGGTGCTAAATTGGGGTTTCATTCCCTTCAAATTTTTAGGGGCTTGGATACAACATGCTGAATTCTTAAAGAAAGTATATCATGTATGAAATAATTTTAGAGTGCAGGGAAAAAAACAGTTTATTTTTAAAGAGAAACTCAAGGAGCTAAAAGTTCCTTAGAAAGTGTGAAACTATGAGGTTTTTGGAAAATTGGACATACAAGTCTCAAAAGCAATTAGAGAGCTCAATGCTTTAGATCGGTTAGTAGCCTTGAATGATGTTGCTTTGGGTCAAGATAAGGCAGGTAAGAGAGTGGAGGATCAATCGACTGTTTAGCAAAAAATAAATATTGGGAATCGTTTCTCAGGCAGAAGTCCATATGCCTCTGGCTAAAGGAAGGCGGTCAGAACTCTAAGTTTTTTCATGCTTCCATGAAAGCTAGATTTCCGCGCAATGGTATTTATATGTTAAAAGTTGGCGATTCGCTAATAGAAGTAAAAGATGTGAAAGCAGCCGCTCTTACCCACTTTAAAGACAAATTTCAAAAGAAAAACTTAGAAGGCCTAAGTTATATAGAATCTCATTTAAAAGTTTTGTCTTCGGAGAATAGGTCTAACCTTGAGCTTCCATTCCGATTGACATCGATAAATTTTGTGTTGTCTTCTCTCCCTCTATACTTATTTTATTTTTAAAGGTCCCCTAAGTTGGTGATTCGAGAAATTACAAACATTTAGAGATCGTTTCTTATTTGGTCCTTTCCGTCAATTTTTTACAAAAAAAACGTTAGGTTTTGGTGACGTGGATGTACAACAAGGTTCATAGTCCAAATGTGACTAAGTATTTGTACTATAAAGTAGGAATTCCACTTAAGTGTGTGTCATAAAGATGGTGACAATAAGGCTACATTAAGTGGAAACTTTACATTATAATACAAATGTTGAGTCACATTTGAACCTTGAGTCTTGATTTGAAATGGTTGCTACCAGAGATGGTTGTGGTTGGTATATCTGGTTCTTCTGGGACTGTTCAACAACATGCCATCCATTCTTGGTCTTCCACTTCAGTCTTGGACACAACTACAAAGAGCAACTCAGAAAATATCAATAATATCACTCAAAGAGGTCTATGACTTGATTTCGTTTGTTGTATTGTATGCATGTATCAGCTTATGATGATTAATATTTCTAAATAAAGAACATGTTTGTGTTGGTCTATTATAGTTATATGATGATTGGTCAAAATTTGAATCTCTTTGTTTATCTATTGTTTAAATTCACTTAACTAACTAGACAAATTTCAATCTCTTTAGCAAAAGGTCTTGGCTAAACCAAGAATCCTAATTTATGAACTTCTTCGAATATAACAAAGCAATATAACAAAGCATTACGCGAAAGAATTCATATGAATAAACAATCATGAAGTCCTATCCCTATTCCCTAGGAAGCTCACAAATATAACAATCAGCTTCACATTCCATTTCAAAAACCAAATTTCTAAATTGTGAGTTTGAATCTAAAATTGATTCAAAGTATGAAAGATAGAAGTAATTACTTAATCAGCAAATAGAACTGGTATTGAAGCAATATAATTCATTACGCAAGAATCCTACAATGATTCATTATCCCGAGTCAAAAGCAAAACTAAATCACATGAAAAAGTATGAGAGAGATATAACTAGGATGATGAAGAGATAATGATGGTCCATCAGAGCTTTAAGATCTTTCCTGGGGCTTGATTCTTCAATGGATAGGGAGAAGAGATGAATTTACGGTTAAGAGAGCTTCTAAAATTGCCCCCAATCTGCTACAGCAAGGTGAGAGTATAATTTTAGACATCTTTGTACAGTAATTGGTATTTTGGTATCCTTTCGGTCGGGAGAGGACAAGTCACAATGAGCTTTCCATTCATCGCTCCTCTAAATATTGTCTGTAGAAATGTAAAATCAGTTTCGTGAATATTCCTAACAAATATTTAGAAGCAAACATTTCCAAAAATACTAACTTCTTAAATTGGTGTCAACTTTCATATCTATCGGAAAAAGGTTACAATAATATGCTAAAACAGAAACAAACAAAACAAACTACTAGAATACTAAACTGGTGTTGTTATAAAAGACGCAATCGATTAAAAAAGTCCAATAGTTAGAAGAAGAGGAGTACCAAAAATACATTAAGAGAAAATTACAAGATAAATGGTTTATCTTTGAATTTGTTTCATAAGAGAGTGATTCGACTTGGATCTTTCCGGTTCACAAATGAGGTGTGGAGACTAAGATCTGATGGTTAGTCCCGTTGAAGGTCTTAATGTCTTTATGCTCCGGTTTGACGGAAAAGGTACTTGCAAATACTTTGACACCTAAGTTGATTATGGTCGAAAGTGAAAGGTATTTAGGGTTAGAATAGTGTCTACCTTGATATGACGCGTTTGTTCAACCATTATAGTAGGGTTCTAAAGTTTTAAGGGTCCTAGAACCTTCTACTTTGGAGAGCTGTGAGAAAGAACAAATGTCATAGGATCCTTCAAGATATGATATGACAGCTTTGCTCCTTCTGGTTGCTCCGATCAAGTGTCCCTCTAAGGCAGATCCATCTTAGGTTCTGCGGTGCTAGAACCTTCATTGAGTCTAGCTTCCCTAAAGGAGTGATGTCATTGGTCTGACGTCAGAGGCGTGACATCACTATTCCTTGATACTCAAATCCGACAATTCTATTCGCATTATCGGTATCCCTCTTCTATGTTGCTAGGGAAGGGTCACTACATAGTCCTCAATTTTTCTACCACATTCACGGGCGGAGATCTTACAGGGGATCTTTTGGGATCTGTTGTATGGATTCAACGACCATTGGCATAGGTTTCCTGGACGATTTTTTATCAAGCTGAACAAGACGGGTCGAGTCTTGACCTAAATCGGAACAGAGAAAGATAATATGGCGTTATTAGATTCATGTAACCAACCTCACATAGCGGAAAAAGTTTGATGATATAAGCAAGGTTGTCAAGATTGAGATCTTACATCAGAGAAAAGGCAACGGAAAGTTGGTGCGTTTACTTTTTTTCCTTATTGCTGATTTATTATCAACAAGAATACTCAACAAATTAATGGTATCAGGCTTGTACTACATAATTATTAGGTTTTTATATTATCATCATCTACTTCTATACTTACAACTTTAGCTTAAAAAATTGTATTTAATAAGCCATTAACAGTTAAAGTAATTCATTATCATTCAAACCTAATAAGATCCTACTGAATCACATTAATCCAGGAAACAAGGATATGTACCTCTACCACATCAATGAAGTCTTGTTTTTTGTGAAAAACACCAATCCATTTAGTATGATCTGCAGTCCTACATAAAGTAAAAAACAAAGTATCAAAAAAACATACCCTCTAAATGATTCATACAAGTCAGAACATAAGCCAACGTTTGAATTTACATCATCTAAAGCTACTTAGAGAGCATAGTTTAATTGTACAACAGAGATAGCGAAAAGTTTCATAGTTCCGCTATAAATTAGATTGCAACAGAGATAAAGAGATAAGGAAGTTATAATATCATACCCAGAATCCATTTTCATGTGATGAGCATTGAAGAAAAATACTATAGATGGAATTAAAGTAATGTCAAAATACTTGACATAAACTTGAATGTCCTGGGAGTCAACATCAACCAGTGCCACAGTTGCGAATTTGGACACCTCTCTTTCTGCTTTAGAAAGCTGTATCAACACCACAAATTCAAACTAAGGGGTTTGAATAGGGAATCAAATAAAATTCTAAAGAAAAAGTTGTGAGTTTTAAGACATAATTAAAAAGTGAGAAAAGGAAAGCATACAATTTGATCAAGGTTAAGACAGATAGGATCAGAGACACGGCCAAAGCGGAGGACGAGAACCTTATCAATGGTATCTCTAATGATGGAATCAACCTCTCTTTTTTGCGACAAAGTTGTCATGTTACTCATTCTTCTTTACTGCGTCAAAAAATGAAAAGAAGTCGGACAATGTTTTTCTTCACCAATGCTTTATATGCGAACATTCAAACACAGTGCTTCAGTTTTCATACAACAATTGAAGCTCAAACAACTAATCAACATTCAATTTTAAACCCATAAGTAAGAAAGTTCCATACTAAAAAAATTAAAACAAGACCATGACACAAGCAAAAATCAATATATTATACCAACTAAGGAGTTCATGACAATCAAATTTGTGTAGACAGTGGCGTTATTTTCCATGCTAAGAGATGCACAAGCACCATTAGGAGAAGTCTTTCACATGTAACAAATGTTAATAACAAAGAGAAAGTTTTTGGTTGAGTTTTATATATATATCACAATTTCAATGATGAGAAAGAAAATCCAACATGATCTCTGGGTAGTACCATTACCTAAGCAATAAAAAGAATCCTTGTCAAAAGTCTAAGCGCATTGCGATTTTTCTCAAAGTTCATAATTTTTTAACTTCGATTCCATTAACACTTGACTGCAATTTAAACAATGACTGTAATTCATATTGTTTCCCGTATGAGACATCATAAATCCATATATAATACTCCCAAGTTAGCGGCGTGGAGCGAATGACCCCAAAAATGGGATAGCGGAACAGCATATCAGAATGACCGCTCTATTTGATCATTTTTGGGATAAATTATAATAATTTTAAACATTTTTTTAATGTAAAAATAAACAAATAACCCAATTCTAAAAATATTCATAAATCAAAGCACACATGACTTTTGAAGTGCATAAAATAAACTCCTATGAAGAAATGTTAAGGTTGAGTCTCAACTCAAATTTAGTTGAAAAACCCAAAATTATGCTTAAAATGTTGTAAATTTAAAGGATAATTTCGGCTTTTTTAGGGGAAAAAGGATAGCAGGCCAAAAACAGCTCTGCTCCGCTATTTAGCCTAAAGTGGCCACTATAATATTCTGCACCGCTAAGGCTCTTCCCGTAGCGGCCGGTCTCTGCTCCGCTATAGCGGGATAACGCCGGTATTGGCCGCTAGTGACTACTCGGTACTTCCTCTGGTCTTATTTATAATAGAAAAATTACTTTTTATATTCATCCATTAATCAATGTATCTGGTTTACCATATACATTGATGGCCGAATGAATTTGTCTCTTATAACTGACTGCAGGGAGTATTATTCTTGTCCTTGGGAGCCCCTAGAATTGCAGGAACTCATTCCCTTGAATTAATTTCTAACCATACCACTATATGTGAAACTATTTCTTTAAATTGCAGAGAAATATGGGAAATAACGTCATAGAAGCAAGAAAATTAATAGCAGTAAACTGAATATTAACCGAAACCTGATGCAGCGTGGAAGCTTGTGACAGGGAGTTTCACGATCGGGGATGTTTGCAAAGAGCGGCGCTTCCGTGGTGGTTACGACGGAAGTTCGACGCGAGGAATACGACAAATTTTTTTTTTTTAAAAGACAAGATATCAATAAAAGGGAGAACTAAGGGTTCTCCAACCCGCTTACAAGAGATGAAAACGGGAAGCCCCGCCAAAAAGAAAAAATTACTAACCAATTACATTACGAGAGATAGTACAACGGATTCATACAAAACTCGTATAGAGAATAATTGGATTGAGTAATTTCTCCACAAAAGGACCATCTCCAAGCCAACAACTTGATGTTCCAAACAATGTTGTTTACACTCCACGCCTCTTTGCGAAAACAAGCGGCATTTCTAACCAACCAAATGCACCAAATTGTGGCAAACCAAATAATGTCCAACTTCCTATCCAACACCAATTTACTATGAAAAAATAAGTGCCAATCCATAAAATTTGAGAAGCACTCTTCAACCGAAAAAGCCCCTTTACCCACCCAAAAAGCTATCTCTTTCCAAATATTTTTCACCACCAAACAACCAAAAAATAAATGATCCCTATTCTCCTTACATACACCACAATAAACACACTTTAAATCATCCACGGACAAAGACATCCCTCTCAATTCCAAAAGATCCTTCATGGGAAGCCTATTGTGGAAAAGACGCCAACCAAACGCCTTTATTTTGCAAGGAACTTCCATACCCCACACTAAATAAAAGGCAACCATGTGCTTAGGATGAGGACCAAAAGGAATACAAGACTTTTCATATATCTCATAGCAAGATGATACCGAAAAAATCCCCTCCGAATTGCTATTCCACACCACCGTATCCTTACCAACCGTCCACCCCTTGAAATTATCCAAGCGACTCATCAAAGACAACCTAAGCCCACTAAGATAAGGATCCACCATCACGGAATCGGGAAGTCCTAAATTCCCCCATTTCCAATCGTCCTCCACCCACCCTCCCATGGCCGCCACCGAAACATTTTTAAGACGGGAGGCTAAAAATAAATCCGGATACACCTCTTTCAAAACCGAATCATCCAACCATTTTGAATACCAAAATGGTGTATTATAACCATCACGGATAATAAAATTGCAACTACCAACAAAAGGATCTTTCAAGCCAAGAGAAGAATAAGATGAAGAAGAGTTAATATTTAAAATATCTTTCCACCAAAAGGAAAAAAGAGGCGAAAATACCTTACTATCCACGCCATACACCAAAGAAGAAATATCGCCATACCGAGCTTTCAAAACTTTGTACCACAACGAGCTTTGTCCTTGAAGAATCCGCCACCTCCATTTATTAAGAAGAGCCATATTAAAAAGATACAAGTTCTTCACCCCTAAACCTCCATATCTCTTTGGTAACGTGACATCCCCCCATTTTATCCAATGGATGCTTTTTTTATCTTCACTACCGCCCCAAAGGAACCTACTTTGAACACTAGTGAACAATCTCACCACTTTCTTCGGCATCTTGTAAAAGGACATAGTAAATATACAAAGCGAACTTAGCACCGATTTGAGAAGAGTAATCCTTCCTCCCAAATTCAAAAACCGGTTCGGCCAACCTTCCAAGCGATTCCTCATTTTAACCAAAAGAGGTTTCCAAGTGGCCTCCTTTCTTGGATTACAACCAATAGGAATACCCAAGAAATAAAAGTTACTCTCCTCCACCTTACAAGATAGAAAATTGGAAGCCGCCTCCAAAAAATGCACACTAACATTAATGCCAATTAATTTACTTTTATTATAATTAATACCAAGGCCCGACACTAATTCAAAAGCCCGAAGAACCGCTCGGACCGCCCACAAATGTTTCCAACTTCCTTCCCCCACCATAAGCGTGTCATCCGCAAATTGGAGAATATCCACTTTACAATTATCATTGAAGGAATAACTTTGGAATTCACCCAAAAGCATGGATTTCTTTACAAGAGCCGTAAGCCCTTCCGCTACTAAAACAAAAAGAAAAGGAGAAAGAGGATCACCTTGACGTAATCCTTTATGAACCTTGAACTCTTTAGTTGGACTTCCGTTGACTAGAACCGACATATTGCTAGAGAACACCAACAACTCCATCCACTTCTTCCACTTTTCTCCAAACCCCATCCTATTGAACAAGTACCTCAAAAAATTCCATCCCACCTTGTCGTATGCTTTTTCAAAGTCCACCTTGAAAAGGACACAACTACGACCTTCTTTCCTCGCATGATCCACCACTTCGTTAGCCACAATAACACCATCCAATAATTGTCTACCGGGAACAAAAGCATTTTGAGAAGGAGAAATAATTGAGTTAAGCACCACTTTTAATCTACCCGCCAAAAGTTTTGAAACCGCCTTGTATAAACATCCCACCAAGCAAATGGGTCTATAATCATTCAACCCCACCGGGTTATTAACCTTAGGAATTAGAGTTAAGAAGGAAGATGTAATCCCTCTAGCAATCGGACCTCCTTGAAAGAAGCAATTGAAAAAACTTATAACATCCTCTTTAATAAAGTGCCAACATTTCTTTAGGAAAAGAAATGAGAATCCGTCGGGACCCGGACTCTTCGACCCTCCACACTCCCACACCGCCTTCTTAATCTACCCTTCAAAGAACGGTTTCTCTAGATCCTCCGCTTCTTCTCTACTAATGGAGTTGAAGTGAATACCGTCCAAAGTAGGACGATGCCTCTCCGAATCGGCAAACTTCTCCTCAAAATGAGAAAACACTTCTTCCCTAATTTCTTCCACCGATTCCATCACACCTCTTGTGGAATTAATCGGACCTAAATGATTTTGTCTTCTCCTTTGTCTCATCACTTTATGAAAAAAAGCACTATTAGAATCACCATCTTTTAGCCACAAAAGTTTAGATCTTTGCAAAAGCATGTTCTCCTTAATCCTTAGGTTTCTCCAAAATCTACCCGTCGCCTCCTTTCTAAGGACCAAGTCATCATCAAATGTGGAAGAAGATAAAAGATCGAAATCTAACCTCTCATCCACGGTATTGATGTCGTGAACTCCTTCCTCAATCTCAAGGTCAATCTTCCCGAACACATCCTTGTTCCACTTCTTGATTTTGTCTTTGATAAGTCTAAGCTTCTCCTTTAAAATAAAATCGCCTCGACCATGAACCACCAAGTTTTTCCACTCCTTTTCCACAAAAGGCAAGAAAGAAGCATTAGAGAACCATTCATTGTTGAATTTGAACGGTTTAGGTCCCCAATTATTTTTATCCGTCATAATCCAAACCGGGCAATGATCCGAAATATCCCTATCTCCAATCATTTTGCCAACCACATCCCACCTATTCACCACCGTACTAGATAAGAGAAATCTATCAATACGGCTCTTCGATCTACCATCACCGCTAAACCACGTAAACTTTTTTCCTTTACACGGAACATCCATCAAATTGCTTGAATGAATAAAATCGGCAAACAAATCATCTTCTTTGCAACAAACCCTATCCACCCTACCTTTTCTCTCCCTACTATTCTTGATCGAGTTGAAATCGCCTCCCATAATCCACTCTCCATCATTGAATTTCAACTTCAAATCAAGCAAGTCGGCCCACATCCTCTTCTTCTTCACAATGTCACAAGATGAGTAAATATTCACAACATAGTAATCATTATCTTTCCACCTCACCTTAACCCCCAAAAAACCATCTCTTCTAAAGCTCGAAAGGACCTCCAAGTTATCTTTTCTCCACAACGTGATTAACCCCCCCGATCTTCCCACCGAATTGGTGGATGAAAAACCAATCTCCGGATGACACCAAAAACCGTGAGCAACCTCCTCCTTCATGTTAGTCAACTTAGTTTCTTGAATAAGAAAAATGTCCGCGTTACCTTTCTTGATAATAGTATTCACTCTCCTTCTTTTGAGCGCACTTGCTCCCCCTCTAATGTTAAATGATCCAATAATCATTTCACATTATCTAAAAGCTCCTTCCTTCCTTCTCCTTCAATGACACATACTTGATTACCTTTCACCAACTTGTTTCCCCCGGCATCCACCACTCCCATAGCTACGATAGCCGCCCACAATCTATCTTCCACATCCCTCTTCAAGAATTCCCATTGTCTTCCATTATTTCTTCGGATGTCCGAATCTTCTGATTGATTCCCATATGAATAATTCTCCTTCATCTCTAACACCTTCCCTTTTATTCTCCTTCCACTATTTTTCCTGTTTTTAATTCTCCCTATGCTACTGTGGCCCTCCTCCCTTGAATTTAAGTTTATCAATTTTAACTTCTTTCCTTCAGCTTTGAACAGTTTCCCATCAACATTTCTTTGACTCTCAACCGGACCTCCTACCGTGAAAAGGTGCTGGGAGTTCCCCACCGCTACACCAAGGCCCTTGTTATGCATCCTGTTAACATCAATACTCTCCTCGGCTGTACCACTGCCTCCTGTGCGTCCTTCCTTTTTCTCAACAGAACCACAATTAAAAGAGTCTCTAACAATAGTATCGGCCCCACTATTACTACTCGGTTCAGCCACTACGGTAATATCTACCCCATTGTTCCTCTCATTCCTTCCGGTGCAGCCTTCTCTATAACTACCAGAATAGCCCCCAGCCTTGGATTTTCGAACATTGGAAATAAATGAATCGAACATACCTCCATCAGCGTCATTGAGCTGCAAAACGGGCCCTCCCTGTACTTCACCAGTCATACTCCCAACACTGTGAGCAACCTTCTCATTAGACGGTTCCTCGACCGAAAACTGTTTAATGCTATCCGATGATTCCTCTGCACTATCATCTGCTTCTGGGACAGATACTCCATCCTGCCAAACAAAGTCAGAATCGGAAGATTCTCCTTCTGAGGATACGGCCTCCGGTTTGCGCTCCACATTACGGTACCATCCTGCAGCGTCTTCCCTAATATAAAGCTTCCAACAAACACCATCTATGGTGACAGAGATACAATCGGGAATCACCAACGCTATAGGAATATTCACCATGATCCTAGCCACATCCAATACCTCCCCTTTAGCTGTAGATTCATCCACACATATAAACCTCCCCCAAGACTGAGCCAAAGCCACGAAAAATTCTGAGCACCACGCATGCGCCGGTAAACCATAAATTCTGATCCACGCATCTCTCGAAGGGTCAATCTTGTCTGCCTCCCACTTTTCAATATGCGTAAACCATGTCGTCCACCATGTTTCACCCTCCTTGATTAACTCATTGATAAAACCTTCCTCTCTTTCTTCAAGTAAGCAGCTGTTACCACCTAAAGGTGTGACCTTGATCGCAAATACGCCCTCCATTTCCATGTGAGTCTGCACGTTGAAAGCAGAACCCGGTATACAAACCTTCCCCACAAAAGCTTTTTTGAGTCTGCTCCTTAAATCACTGTTAGATTGGAAATTAAGAACAGCTTTGTCTTCCACTTTACCCGTCTGCCCCTTTTCTGCGCCTCGAACCACTTCTGCGTAAGAAGAAGGACCAGCCTCTTTCCGTAACATAAATACCCCTGTTCTACCAAGCACATTTCCTCTTCCATCGAACCTTTTAACCGTCTGCTTACTCTCACTCCTTTTCTTCCACTCATCCCTACTGAATCTGGGCAGATTGACATGAAGTTTCTTGCCCTCAATTAGGATATTATCCAATCGAACTGCTAAAATTCTACCGTCTTCTACGTCAGAGAACCTTGCAAAGCCAAAGCGTTTACCAAACTTATTCCTCCTCGGAGAAATCGCGACCTCTACCACATTACCTGAGCATCCAAAAAGTTCGAACAAATTCTTTGCAGAGTAGTCTTCTGGGAATGCAGAGACATACATCGAAGTAATGGAACCACTTTCGTCCTTCCGATTCCTTCCGCCAAACGGGAAAGTATCCCATCTCCCTACCAATCGATTCGCATAAGAAACAGTAGACCAACCTCCCTTCTGCATAGAGAGCAAACCAGGAAAACCAAAAGAACCAGCAACACAGAAGAAACGAAACACAGACCGACAATACTCAACCAACCGAAAGACGGGGATGGACCCAACTCGTGAAACCGTCAGACACACACGACCACCTCGATAAGGTCCCTGACCCTAAGGCCAGGAATTTAAACCGAAATCAAGGAGAAGATGTATCTCAACAGTTCAGAGATGTCCCACACCCATTCTTACCACAGAGGAGAAGTGAGCGAAGCCGTCGTGCCGCCTGAGAATGTGATATCGCGGATTGGGAAACCCTAAATCCCCAAATCGCCAGAACGTTCCCTACGACAAATAAATAAACTGAGTAATGTTACAGATTTTTATAATAATCAGAAATTACTTTGAGGTTGTGTTTCCTTGATGATAAAAATTATTTTTTTAAAAGTTAAATACCCTAATTTAATATTTTTCTTTGGAATAATTTTAAAATGTATCCACGGTAAAAAAAAAAGTTTTACACTGTTATAATAACTTATCATCAATTTTTTTTAAATTTATTTGACTAATTTTAATTTTTTATAAAAAATAAAATATATTATAAAAGAAAAATACAATTCCCAAAAATTTCCAAAATTTTAATTTATATGGCATTTAATTTTAATTTTGTTTTAATATATTACATGTTAGTATTTGTTTACCCCTGTAACAGTTAGGGTTACCATTCCCAAAAATTTCCCAAATTCAGCCCACATTGCGCCCGGGTGAACGAGGACGGCGACGACAATTTCAGTTACAGACAAAGAAGTAGTGGACAGTTACGGTTGCAGACGAAGATGAAGTCGACGACATTGGAGCTTTCAATGTCTGAGGTAAGTGATTTCGACCTTTCTTCTCTTCCACTGTGTGAACTATTTTCCGTTTTGGTATGACATTGATTTGTAAATCGATTTTCATACGACATTGAACTTTAATGTTATCTGAACCTTTATTCATAGGATAGGTAATATTTTAATGTTAGTTTTCACCATGGGGATGGATTTATAATGGTCAATCAAAACAATATTATTTATAAATGGGGTGTTGACACAAATGTTTCTAGGAAACAATATTATTTATAGATGGGGTGTTGATACAAATGTTTCTAGGAAACACATTTATAACTGCACAATGGAAAGCATTCACAAGTTAGTCAATAGGTGAAGGTACAAGGAAGGAACTTATAGACTGTGGATTAAAATTTTGGAAATATATGAGGATTTCTTTCAAATTAGAAAGGTTGATGATGCATACGATTTCCCTGCATATGCTTGTTCAAATCAAATTGATAAAGATATCTTTAAGCAACATGATGTTGAGAACATTGGACTTAGAGTAAGGGTTCCAAAGTGTGTTAATCGAGTGTCAAATATGGAAGGATTAGAAGATGAGGTGGTTGAAGGGTTAGATGATAGGGAGGATGACACAACTACTACTCTTGTAGATGGATTTGATGGAGTTGATGTAATTGTATCTATAAATGCATAGGAGAGAGTTGTTGGAATGTAAGGTAGGCACAACAAGAAAATTAATGGAGACAATTATTATAGTGTTGAATTGGACAGTTCAGATTCAGATGAATCTGGTGATGGTGAAAGGCCCGAGTTTGAGAGGTTTAGGAAAGAGCGTCTCAATAAGGACTACAAATTTAAGTGGGGTATGAAATTTAATTCTCTTGTTCATTTCAGAGAGGAAATTCATGAGTTGTTAGTGTTAAATGGTTAGGAAATTACATTTGTGAAAAATGAAAGTTATAGGGCAAGGGTATAATGCAAGGCTAAATGTGGTTTTTTAGTCTAATGCTCTAAAGTGGGCCACAAGCACATATATTCTATAAAAACACTAGTGGATACCCACACTTGTGCTTGGGTTTTTAATAATATATTTGCAAGCTCAAAAAGGGTGGTCAAGGCTATAGTCAAGAGAATGCAAACATTTGAAACAGTTAGAATCTGTGATATTATGCAAGATATCAAACAATCTTAGTAGGTATAAGTGTTGCTAGAGCATCGAAATAACGCTACCCTTGATACAACCAAGGTTTGGCTCATTTTACTTTTGTTTCGATGGTTGTAAGAAGGGTTTAATAAATGGATGTAGACCATTTGTTGAGATTGATGGCTGTCACCTGAAGACCAAATATAGAGGACAACTACTAATTGCTATGGATAGGTATGGATCCCTATGATCAATATTTCTCCTTGGCATTTGGTGTTGTTGAAACTAAGACAAAGGAGAGTTGGAGGTAGTTTCTATATTTATTGATGGAAAATATTGGACAAGAAAAAAGATATGTGTTTATCTCTGATTAACATAAGGTATGGCATTAACATCATCTGTGGTAGACACAAGTCAGACACAAGCAAAGAAAAAGAAGGGGAAAAATTGTTATGAAGATGAGAAGAATGCATAGTGAAAGAGTTAAGTTGAGGTGATTTCAAAATCCAATTCCAGGCCAAGGTTCAACTATATATTGACCAACTAATAACATTGACATAACTTGAAGAAAGAACGACTACTCATGGACATGATTATAAGCTTGGAGTGTAAACCAGGTCTCAAGTCTTGGAAGAAGAAGATATGACAGCTTATGTAGTAATGATGCACATTATGTGTCACTTTTAATGTTGTGCTTGTAGCATGTTTTACTTTTTGTGCCATCTTGTTATGCTTGTACTGTTGACAAGTTTAAGTGTCATTCTGTATCAAAATTATGCACTTCATGTGCCATTTTGTATTAAAATTATGTATTATGTGTGCCATTTTGTATCAAACTTATGCACTTTATGTGCTACTTGGTAATTAACTATGCACTATGTCATTTTGATTCTCAATTGTGCACCATAGCAGTTATGTAAATAATTTTTAAATAAATTGCAATATTAGACAAAAAATTTCTCAACCCCAACTTTTCCATTAGATACAATGTAACACCCTTCTAATACCCCGCATAAATAATAAACAATAATCAGAGTAAACATGAAAAGGGCATTACAACTTCCATATAATTCAAACAACAATACTCATGTCATGCCATAAAGGAGAACGTCAACCAAATTTATTCAGATTCATCATGTTAACACAGCGGAATTATCTTTAACATCTGAATAACAAACAGCCAAGTCACATACTTAAGCATCAACATACAAATCCATCCAAAATAAAAAGTTCAACAAATAATTCTAAACGACGCCCCCAGTGTTACACGACCAGAGCATGACACGGACCCAACTGACTCTAACAACTACTTGACGAGCTAATTCTCACCAAGTACGAGAGCTACTCCTCAATCTGAAAAATAACAACAGTAAGGGTGAGTCTCATTCACATTTAACTAATGTTATAAGATATAAATAATAAAATATCATTTCACATGCCATTCACCCAATTACAGTTATGATCAGATTCAAATCATAGAATCAGAAAGCAAACAACCAAATTAACACATATTATAACATTAGACAATCTTCCATTCATGTTACAATAGCAAAACAACCTAATGCAATGCAACTACATGCATGTGGTACCAAAAATCTGGGATATAACCCAACTCACCGATCCACCATCGTCAAGGATACGGTAACACCCACTCACTAATTCCTCACAATGGGAATTAGCTACCACTGATCCACCATCGTCAAGGACCAGCCACATAATGATTATGAATGCATGCATCAACCATAACATGCTCATCACCCACATACATCGATTAATGTCATAATCATCAATAAGACACATATTTTATACCAACAATAAATGTACAATAAACACCAGTTACAACCACAACATTATACAGGTAACATTCATTAGTGTACCTACAAACATATCCTACCACAAACAAATAAGCTCGGTGTTTTAAAAATAGTTCGAGTCACAACTCAAAACACCATGTGATTATATAAATTATCTGATTAGCTTCACTGTGCTCGAAACGGCACCAAAATCCGGTTTACGGTTTAAAAGTTACACCTCTTTAAAACTTTTCAAATGGACAGTCGCAACAACTAACAGCACGCGGCGCCACACACGGTTCGCGGCGCGGAACAAATAGGGACTACGCCTTCGCGGCGCAAACAAAAGTTCGCGGCGCGGAACGAATAAAAACTACGCCTTCGCGGCGCGGTCATATGTTCGCGGCGCGTACTGAACACAACAAAACTTCCTGGCCCTCTGCCAAGCAGTTCGCGGCGCCAACTCCTGGACGCGGCGCGAACTGGCGAATTCCAGCGCTCCGAATAGCAGAAAACAGCCTGCGATTTTGTCCCTCTTTCACCGAATCACCACCAAACAAGTCTCAATCCGACCAGATTTCGCATACAGTGAAATAACACATATTATAGCACATTTATAATACATTCAACCATCCAATTATCACCAATACATGATCAATATAGTCATTAGGCATCAATCCTCCTAAAACCTAACATCTCTACAACCTAAGCACAACCCAATTGGTACGGATAACATGATCAATTCTATCATACTATCTATAATCCAATAATAGAAGATAAATGGAAGAGTCCCCCCTTACCTGAAGGTTGATTCTTCGTTCTTCCTCGGTTGCACTTCTCCGTTCCTCTTCTCTTTTCACGTTCAGACTTCTGTTCCCAATACTGTAACCTTCTCTATTCCCCCACTCCTTCTATTTTATTAAGAATAAAATAAAATTATTTTAATTAGTAATAGGGCCTACCAATGCACCCCCCTTCCTTACTAACCACAACTCAAGCCCAATTGCTTAATTCCTCATAATTCAATTAATTTAATTAAATTAAATTATGAAAATAAATGGAGTGTTATATACAACATATTGATTACATTAACTTACTAACTATTGAAAACACATCCATGAAAACAACAGTACATTAGCTTAATAACTATTGAAAACAACATCCATGACAACAAAAGCAATCTTCAGCCTATAACTTATGTTCTTCTCCAATACCAGCTTTTTCTCCATCTTTTCAATCTTCATTGAACTGGTTTGTGCACCATACTTCTTGTCAACTTAATTACTAACTTTCTTGACAATGTCCATCACATATTCCCTCAGATAAACCTTTGTCATTTCATATTCACAACATTTTGTGGGAATCAGTTGACTCCTTTGAACCTCACAAACCTCAGCATCCCACATGAAATACTCAAAGCCACTCTGCAAATATGTTTAACACAAATTTAAGAGTTAATGTCAATATAAATATGAGGAGAAACATGAACAAACACTTACCACAAAATTTTAACATTTCCAATTTTTTTTACTAGGGTTATCAATGGTGTTTGATACACCAAATCTTCATTGGTTGATTACAGCCACATATTTGCAAGCTCTGTCAGTGGATCATGGCCATTCTTTCCTCTGCCAGTATGTCCGTCGTTTTCAATGGGGGACTTCTGTTAGAACAAGATTTGTTCTGATCAATATTCTTAGTTTTGATGATAACAATGTATATGAATTTTGTATGAGATAATGTGGTACTCTAATACTACGCAATTTCCATTTCAGTAATTACATAAAGAGTATGCACAAAATCAACGCAAGAAGCACCGACTCAGAAGGTTCAGCATGCAACATCAGAACATGGTCTGGCAAGACATCAGAAGATGGTCAAGCAGAATCAGAACATGGTCTATGGAAGCATCAGGAGAACTTGAGATCAGAAGCAGAAGCACTGAAGTTCTCATGGTATCACGCTAAGAAGCACTTCAAGGTCAGAAGACAAGAAGATGCTCTGCACCAAGTTGTTTGACTTTGATGATATTCAAACGTTGTTTACACAAACATCATATCATAAGCAAGTACAAGATGGCAGGCTACGCTGACTAACAAAAGGAACGTTAGAAGCTATTAAAGGCAACGTTAGTAGACACAGCGAAAGCAAGGCTCGAGGTAGTTGACAAAAGAGTGAAACATTAAATGCAATGTTGTACGGATTACGCAAAGCATTAAATGCTCCCAACGGTCATCTTCTCAAAAGCCTATATATTGAAGTTCTGATGAGAAGCTGAATACAACACTTGCGCAAATATACAGAAACACTGTCAAATTCAAAAAGCTCTCAAACTTCATCATCAACCTCACTACATTGTTGTTGTAATATATTAGTGAGATTAAGCTTAAACTTAAGAGAAAATCACAGTTGTGATAATAGATTTATAAGAAGCATTGTAACTCTTAAAAGAATTTGTTTACATTAATTTGTAAGAACTAGAGTGATCAGGTTGTTGATCAGAATACTCTAGAAAGTCTTAGAGGATATCTAAGCAGTTTGTTCCTAGAGTGATCAGGTTGTGATCAGTATACTCTAGAAGACTTAGAAGTTGTCTAAGTGGAAAACCATTGTAATCTTGTGTGATTAGTGGATTAAATCCTCAGGTGAGGTAAATCACTCCAAGGGGGTGGACTAGAGTAGTTTAGTTAACAACGAACCAGGATAAAAATCATTGTGCAAATTGTTTTTATCTTACAAGTTTTAAAGCTACACTTATTCAAACCCCCCCTTTCTAAGTGTTTTTCTATCCTTCAATTGGCATCAGAGCGCCGGTTCTAAGGTGCAAGCACTTAACCGTGTTTAGAAAAGATTCCGGAAGAGAAAAACGCTTCAGTTCAAGATGGCTGATGAAGATCCAACACCTACATCTACATCTGGCTCTGCTGAGCAACACAATGGAAATGGTAACAATGGTTATACTAGACCACCAGTATTTGATGGTGAAAACTTTGAATACTGGAAAGATAAACTTGAAAGTTACTTCCTTGGTCTAGATGGTGACTTATGGGATCTTCTGATGGATGGTTACAAATATCCAGTGAAAGCTACTGGTGTGAAGCTTACAAGACAAGAGATGAATGATGATCAAAAGAAGCTATTCAAAAATCATCATAAATGTAGGACTGGTTTGCTGAATGCTATCTCTCATGCTGAGTATGAGAAGATATCTAACAGGGAAACTGCCTATGATATATATGAGTCATTAAAAATGACCCATGAAGGAAATGCTCAAGTCAAGGAGACCAAAGCTCTTGCCCTAATCCAGAAATATGAAGCCTTCAAGATGGAGGATGATGAAAATATTGAGAAGATGTTCTCAAAATTTCAAACGCTAACTGTTGGATTAAGAGTGCTGGACAAAGGCTACACTAAGGCTGATCATGTAAAGAAGATCATCAGAAGCTTGCCCAGAAGATGGGGTCCAATGATGACTGCATTCAAGATAGCAAAGAATCTGAATGAAGTCTCTTTGGAAGAGCTAATCAGTGCCTTAAGAAGCCATGAGATAGAGCTGGATGCAAATGAACCTCAGAAGATAGGTAAGTCTATTGCATTAAAATCTAATTATAAAAAATGCACTAACAGTTTTCAGGCTGAAGAAGAAGATTCTAAAGAATCAGAATCAGAAGAAGAAGAAGATGAACTGTCCATGATCTCCAAAAGGGTTAACCAACTCTAGAAGAGCAAGCAAAGGAAGTTCAAGAACTTCAGAATTTCAAAGAAGCCTGAAAGAGGAGAATCTTCTGGAGGCAGAAGATCTGACAAGAAGAAGGTCATCTGCTATGAGTGCAATGAGCCTGGACACTTCAAGAATGAATGTCCAAAACTTCAGAAGAAGAATCCCAAGAAGAAGTTTCATAAGAAGAAGGGTCTTATGGCAACATGGGATGATTCTGAATCAGAATCAGAATCAATCTCTGAAGGCGAGCAAGCAAACCTTGCACTGATGGCCATAGTGGATGATGGATCAGAATCTACATCAGAATCAGATTCTGAAGAGGTATTTTCTGAACTATCTAGAGAAGAGTTAGTTTCGAGTTTAACTGAACTTCTGGAACTCAAGGCTCATCTTAGTATCAAATACAAAAAGCTGAAAAAGCTATTTGAATCTGAAACTAAGAAGCTGGAAGTGGAAAATTCTGAACTGAAGGAAAAAGTTTTAAAATTATCCAAAGACATTGGACCTCCTTCTAAATCAGAAAAATCCATTCCTAGCCTCAATCATATTCTGAAAGAATATGACTCGAGCTACGGAAAGTTTCTATCTAGAAGTATTGGCAGAAGTCACCTTGCTTCTATGATATATGGAGTTTCTGGAAACAAAAGGATTGGCGTTGGCTATGAGGATGATATCCCACGTAAATTTGAACCTGTAAATGATTTGAAATTCACATACAAGCCATTGTATGATCAGTTCAAATATGGCCACTCACATGATATTAGGCTCACTTCACATGCCAAAAGCTTTAACACTACACACACCATGAAGCATGTGACACGACCTAAAAGATATCATGCTGCCAAATCTAAAGAATATCATGATGTCCCTCTAGTTAATTATTATGCCAAACCCAAGTTCAATCAGAACTTGCGGAAAACTAACAAGAAAGGACCCAAGAAATTGTGGGTACCTAAGGAGAAGATAATTTATGTTGCAGATATCCTTGGCAGTAAAGAAGACAAAGCACAAAATGTCATGGTACCTGGACTCTGGGTGCTCGCGACACATGACGGGAAGAAGGTCTATGTTCCAAGACCTGGTGCTTAAGTCTGGTGGAGAAGTCAAGTTTGGAGGAGATCAGAAGGGCAAGATTATTGGCTCTGGAACCATAAGTATTGGTAACTCTCCTTCCATAACTAATGTACTTCTTGTAGAAGGATTAACGCATAACTTATTGTCCATAAGTCAATTAAGTGACAATGGTTATGATATAATCTTCAATCAAAAGTCTTGCAAGGCTGTAAGTCAGAAGGATGGCTCAATCCTATTTACAGGCAAGAGAAAGAACAACATTTATAAGATTAATCTTTTTGATCTTGAGAAGCAGAAGATGACTTGCTTTATTAATTTGAAAACTAAATTCAGTATCCACTTTCCTTGAACACATTCTTCCAGACAAGAGCCACTAATATATTTAGCTTCTTATTCTGGTGTGCATATTGTAATGACTTTTTTTTCTATTTGGTATTAGTCATTTGTTTGTAAGGTGATGGCTTTGATTTTTTTAAGTTGGAGTGCTACTTGGAATTCTCTATCTTATACCTTTTTAATATGAACGAGAATATAAATTTGCAGATTTCAATGTCTCTGAGATACAAGCTAAAGCTATTTTGAATATGAGCCTAAGAAAACTGCCCTTCTTGAGGTGCACTAGAATCATACCTTTCACTGGACTATAATGATTGTTGTTTTTATTTTATTGATATTTCTCTATTTATCCTTGTTAGGAGCATATTTGAACTATAAGCTTTGTGTTGTGCAAAGCGACAACTTTATGGCTGAAAATAAATCTTTGACTGAACAAATTTCTAAGTTAGAGGAACTGTCGTCAACCGGAAAAAATATTCTGGAGGTATAGTATCACTTTGAATCTTCAAAACTCACCGAATTAGCTTTGTAATGTTTTGGCTGGTCAGTCTAATTATTGAGTTCATAATAGGCCTATTTTTTAAGTGCATTACTAGTATTACCTAATTGTTGGTATGAATTTTTTTTGAAATTGTATTAATCATATCCTAATTGACTCATGGGCATTCTTGTGAAGAAGTTTTTATTATTCTCAAAGGCATGAGTATTCTTGGGAAATGCCTTGGAAATCTAGAGGAGCCCTTTATATGACATTTAAATATAATTTAAGTATTTAACATGATGAACATAATTAATGTATGGTTTTTTTCTTTAATGTGAAGTTGAACTAGCCTTGTTTTGAGTTGTATGCATAATAATTGGTGGATATGCTTGGTTCTAAAATGAACATGGTAAATGCAGGACTGTTTGGATACAAGGCTATTAATGAAATGTTGAAAAGGATTAATTGGAGATATTCATGTAACATCAAGGTGACTTGATGTGGATTACATTTGGTTTTACGCAGATATGTATATGACATTAGTGATGGATTGTTATTGTTAGTAACTAATCCTGTTTCGGCTTTTTTGTTAACACCGTAGGCGAGTTCTGGACTGGTATAGCAGGTAGTAGGCTGTTTTGTTGTGTTGATTCTTATGCATTAAACTTTGTTTTTCAGCATAGAAAACAACAAACAACAACCATTAATGGCATATAAAAGGTGGTGCATGATGATAGAGATTAGCTTATTCTTTTATGTTGATAATAATTATCATTAGTAATTTTTTTACTAAGATGCTTATGTTATAGTTATGTAATAACTATTTAGAACAATTTTGGTAATAATTCATTCATTGGTTTTTACAAATTTTATGATAGCTTTTATTTATTTTTTGGTGCATGATTGATTGCATAGATTGATTCAATGAGTAGTTATTATTAATATTAATATTAATATTAATATTATTATTATTATTATTATTATTATTATTATTATTATTATTATTATTATTATTATTATTATTATTATTATTATTATTATTATTTTGTGTGCTACTTTAAACAAAAAAAAACGCTGCCAAAATGGGTGCATTAGAAAGCACTTCTAAATTAAAGTGGGTAATAATAAAAGTGTTGTCTAAAGCAAAAGCGCTGTTAAAGGGGTACTGGCAAAAGCGCTGTCTAAAATGGACATATAGCAGCGCTTTTTACATGTATCTGTTTACATTTAGTTTCGTTAGTATTTTTTTCACGTTATAATATATTGCTAAACAGTACTGCTATATGTCATGAAAACTATTATTGCGAATATCACAAATGCAAAATTTATATCTATATGTAATGAACTAGGTCCAAGTCTATAAGCTCATTATAATTAATAGGGTTGAGTTATTATCCTTTAGAAGGATCTAGATAGTGAGTAATTGATGTATGCCAATATTATAAATAGGTACTTGGTGGATGTAATGATTATCAATGAAAATGAATCAAAACGTTAGTTTTAGAGTTGTTAGTATTTTTTTAGCATAGTTTCTCCTTATTTCTCTTAGTCTCCAAATTATGTTCATAACACTATAATTCGCAGTTAATAAACCATTTAAATTTTCCGTCAAAAAAGAATTTTTTTTAAATTTAAAATAATTAAGCGATTTATGTCACACATCATTTCTCCGTGTACGTGAACTTACCTGCTTGACACCACCACATGTATTTTGTTTTAGACAGGTTGTGTGGCATGAAAAATTCCACTGAGAGACACAATTGGTGCCTAATGTTATTGTGGATAAAAATATATTGCCTTAGAATGAGTACAATTGTTGTGTCTAGAGATTAAACATTAAAGCATATAATTCTAAAGAGAGCAAGAGAAAAAGACAAAAATATACACAAACTAGAGCATAAAAGTAAATACTTTACCATAAATATGTCTTTCGTGAATATTTAGCAATTTTATTTCGTGACATAAAGCATTTTTCATTGTTAAATGGGTTGGTCTTAAGAGGATTGTAATTTGGTATTGACTTCAAATGTGCTGTTATTTTTATTTTACTTCAAATATCGGCCAATTTGTCCGTTGTGCTTAGAAGTTCTTGAGAATTTAGACCATCTCTTTCTTACTTATAGGATAACTACTTTATGGTGGAAGTGTTTTTGTTCTTGGCTTCGGTTGGGTAATGTTAGCTCTGAGAACTTCTATTTTAGAGCATTTGTTTTGTTTGGAGGTCTCTTGCAAAGTAGTCTTTTCTTTGGATTTGGGGTGGTTCTTTGGGTTGATATTTTATTGGGTGGTGTGGAAATGTAGAAATGATATTATTTTCAATAGCCTTGTATTGTCTTCTTTTGATGGTTTGGGTAGGATCAACTTGATCTTTTAGGAGTGGTTGTTAGTATTTTATAAAGGAGTTGTTAATGGCTCTTGGGAGGAATGGTGTATTGATTCTAGGCTAGTTTTTTTTATTGTTTAAGGGGTTGTGTCCTCTTATTTTTTTCTCTTGTTGTATTCTTATGCTGTAGCACCCCTGGTGCTTTTTATTGAAGCCTTTTTGCTTTAAAAAAAAGTTAGCTGAAGAGTCAAAATTGCCATTTTATAAAATAACTTATTCTATAAACTAAATCAAATGCTAACACAATTTTTGAACTATGTAGACAATAAACTGATTTGATATTCGATTCTACGAGTTGAAAACAATAATCTTAAAGAGAAACTTAAAGAGAAACTTAAGACTCACGAGGAATTGATTCTTATATCACTGAAAGACTCGCATTTGCTTAGAGATCAATTATTTTGATTTATCAAAAGTTTTTCTTTACGGCCACAGCCTCCACATCTAGATCCAACTCCATCTTAGCTTACTTGAAATATAATACGTACAAAATTATTAAGAACACACTCTTGATTGTAATATCTTAGTTTCAAAATCAGTGTTAGTACTATTTTTGTTGTAATCTTTTAATTTCGAGAATTATTCTCAGACTATTTTAATTGTAATATCTAGTGTCAAGAACAAATTAAGTATTATTTTGGTTGTAATAACTAATCTTTAGAATATATTTTTAGTACTATTAGTCATGATATGGTGAATACTTATGATATTCATAAAATACAGTTTATAGTGTTTTATATTGTGTATTATATATTTAATTTTGTTTAAAATAATAAATTCATTTGCATTATAAATATTATGAATAAAAATAAGTAGGAAATTTACAATTTTAATTAGGGGTCATCATTGAATAGTGGCGAAATATAAACATCATTAAACTATTATAATGTGATTTAGTGATAGAATATAATGTCACTAAATAGTAATTGTTTAATTTAGTGACGAAATAAATTCCTCATAGATAACGAGCATTTATTTAAATTTTTTACTGATTAGTGATGGAATATAAATGTCGCTAAATTTATTATCGTAATTACTTAGGTAATTCAAATTCCTCACTTTTTTTTCAATAAGCAATTGCATTAAGAAATCGTACTATGGGTGTAACCCTTACAAAACAAAGAGACTTACAAAGAGATAAAATAACCCAATGGTAACTTGTACCAATAAAATCTAGACAAAGATGAAGGGTTACAATAAGCTAGCCACCTCCAAGACAAGAACAAGACATTAGAACACACCATATCAAAACTAAAAGAAACATTCTCGAATAATATGGCGTTTCTCATGATCCATAAGCTCCAAGTACTAGCAATCCAAATAGTATTGATATTGTTCCTATCATTAGCACTCTTCACCTTCTCTTGGATAGAACCGAAGTCCATCAAGTCTTCTATGGTGAGTTGAAGACCGTCACCCAACCAAGAATAAATCCAACCCCAAATCGTTTCCGACACTTGAGAAGAGAAAAACAAATGATCCAAGGTTTCCGATTGAATCCTACATAACTCACAAAAATGATTTATGGAAATGTTAGCGACTCCTATACTAATTAATTGATATTTAGTAGGCACTCTAGAAATGACAAGCCTCCAAACGAAAATCTTAATCTTTGGCGGAATTTTCAGCTCCCACATAACTTTCAACAAGCTAACTGTGTGCGAAAACCACGCGGGAACCTTAAAATCAGAGACCATAGCAACCACACTAGCTATCGTGAATGACCCGTCCTCGTTAAGCTTCCACTCGAACTCGTCGAAACCATCCTGCACAGAACCTGCTGCTGGGAGTAAGCGCAACAACTGAGTCCATTGCCCCCTTAATGTTGAACTGGCAGCGTTGGCAGCCGAGAGAATCACTGCAAAGTCCTCCCTAAGCAGCCTCTCAAGATGCCACGATATGTCCCCATTATTACAAGAAAAAACTTCCTCAACAGAGTTGTGATTTTTGGTTGAGATATCGAAGAAATCCAGGAATTTAATGCGAAATGTTTCATCTCCCATCCATAAACTATACCAAAACTGAATTTTGTTTCCCTTTTTCAATTTGCATTGAACATAACTAGAGAAACCAACTTCACTAAAATCCAACTTGACATCGTTACTAATCATATCCCTCCACCAAATAGAATCATCTGAATTTAGAACTTCTCCACAAGACGTCTGCACCTTCAATTTCGGGTCTAAGTATCTCAACCTCAAAAAACTACTCCAAATGGCTTTGTCATCCTTTAAAGAAGAGCTTTATCCATTTCACCAAAATCTCTAATGCCAATTCCTCCCTTATCTTTGGGCTTGCAAACTGTTTCTCATTTGACCCAGTGAATGCTTCTTTTATTCACATTTCCATTCCACAAGAAATTACTAAGAAGACTTATAATATGATGGATGACTTTAGTCGACGCTTTGAAGAAAGAAATAGTGTATGTAGGTATTGCATTAAGAACCGCATTTATAAGCGTGACTCTACCTCCAATCGAAATGTTTCGACCCTTCCACGACGAGAGTCTACTCGTGATATTATTAATCACCTTCGACCAAACCTTCTTCCTTCTATGATTCGCTCCCACCACAATTCCTAGGAAAGAGAATGGGATGTCACCTTTTTTACAACTAATAAAAGAGATAGCCAAATTCATGATCCACACACCTATATTCACACCAGATATGTTGCTTTTGGGAAAGTTGATTTTCAAACCCGAAACAAGCTCGAAACCTCTCAAAAGAACTTTCACACTCCAAAGGTTGTCACTTGAGGATTCTCCAAGAATAATGGTATCGTCCGTAAATTGTAATATTCCCACGAACTCCTCTTCGCCATACTTGAACGGCTTAAAATCACCCAGGTCCACCGATTTTCTAACTAAAGAAGTTAAACCTTCCATAGCTAAAACAAAAAGAAACGGGGACAAAGGATCCCCTTGGCGTAATTCCTTTTGAACCTTAAAATATTTTGTGGCGCTTCCATTAACTAAGACGGACATGTGACTCATGAAAATATAAGCATCCATCCATTTCATCCAAGTGGCTCCAAACCTCATATTCTTCAAAACAAATCTAAGATAATTCCAACAAATGGAATCATACGCTTTCTCAAAGTCAACCTTGAGCAAAAGACAAGCCTTCTTCTTTCTTTTAGCCCAATCAAGAATATCATTAACTAACAAAACCCCGTCAAACATATTTCTACCCGGGATGAAAGCAGTTTGGTTAGGAGAAACCAATTTACCTATCACCTTTTTTATTCTATTGGCCAACAACCTTAGCAATGATTTTGTAAAGACTCTCCACCAAGCAAATAGGACGGTACTCAAACAAATATTAAGGATTATTGACCTTAGGAATTAAAACAATGAAAGAAGAAGTGATAGATTTCACCACTGAACCTTTAGAATGAAAATCGGAACAAAATCTCAAGAGATCAACTTTTAAAAACGTCCAAAAAGTCTTGAAAAAATATAACGTGTATCCATCCGGCTCTGGGCTCTTATTACCATCACAAGACCAAATAGCTTCCTTCACTTCTAATTCGGTAAACGGACTCACCATCTCCACCCTATCGGTTCTAGACAACACTTTCAACCAAGATCCTTATGTTCAGGCCTACTCTCCTCCTTCTCCTTAAAGAATCCATTGAGGTGCTCAAAGATAAAATCTTTGATTTAGTAAACCTCCTCTAACCTACCCCTCATTGAAACAAGAGAACACAACGAACTACCTCCATTTCTCCCCCTTAAAGAATTATGGAAAAAACAGGTATTGCTATCTCCTTCAAAAAGCCAAAGTTACCTCGATTGAGATGAAGCAAACCTTCATTCTTATTGAGATTATCCCAAAATTCTTCCACCACTTTAGCCCTCTTTCTAACCACCTCCTCTGGAGCTTTACCTGCAAAAAGAACAAACTTGTTATCTAAAAATTGCAACTCTTCGCTCGCCTTATTGATATTGAGATTAATCCATCCATAAAATTCTTTGTTCCACCAAGAAATCCTCCCCTTTAAGATTTTCAACTTTTCCACCAAACAAAAATCGCCCCTTCCTATCACACGAATCTTAGCCCACTCTTCCTCCATAAACTTATAAAAGTATTTGTGCTTTAGCCAATAATTGTTGAATTTAAAAGGTTTGGGACTCCAATCCTTTCTATTATTTTTAATCCAAATCGGAGCATGATCAGAAATGTCTCCCACGCCTATGGTTTTCTCCGCTATCTTCCAATCTTCTATGAAGCACTCCGAAAGTAAAAATCTATCGATGTGACTCATAGCTTTACCATTACTTTTAAACCAAGTGAATTTTCTGCCTATAGTAAGAAGATCCACCAAATCTATCTCCTCAATGAAACCCTTAAATTGGTTGATCTTCTTATTATAGCTCTTATTGGAAATTCCCACTCTTTCCTCCACTGAGGATTTAGAATAGAAGTCCCCCCCCCCCCGACGCACCAAGAACCCTGCATATTGTTGTTTTAAATGAAATAAGCTTCTTCCATGTGTTCTTCCTCTTAGTATTATCACAAGAAGCATAGACATTAACAAAGTAAATCAGTTTACCATCCTTCTCCATACACAGCCCCAAATAACGCTCTCCTCTGAAGCTAAACATCAAATAAAAAAGGTCCCTTCTCCACATAATTAACAAACCACCCGATGCACCAACCGTATCCATGAAAGACCACTCCACGTTATCATTTAACCACAACTCCTTGATAACATCCATCTTCAAGCCACAAAGCTTGGTCTCCTGAATAAAATTGATGTCCACGTCCCCTCTTTGAATATTGTAGCTAACTTTCTTCCTCTTAGCACTATTTCCCCCTCCTCTTATGTTAAGAGAGAAAATTATCACGTATAACTATTAGTTTTCCCCTCCGTAACCTTCTTACCTCCATGATCCCTTCTCTATAATTCCTATAACCTAGCAATCGGATCAAATTCATCTGACTTATTGGTTATACCCAATCTAGTCATAGAATTCCATAACCCCACAGCCGCTTTACCCATCACCCCATTTGCTATTCTATTATTACAATTTCTAACATTAGAATGGGTAAGGGAATCGCAAGAAAGATGAGTGTCAGTAGAGTTACTATCTTTATTGACAATATGAGAATTAGAACCTGGTATTAGAAGAGGCAGTCCTTGGTGTAGAGTGAAACGACTTTCAACCGGATAAACAAAATTCTCCACCTTTAAGCCTAGATCAAGAATCTCCCTCATCTTCTTCCTCACCTTTTTTGAGTTTTTCAATTTGCTACATTGTTCATCAAAATTTAACCTGTAGTTTCTCGTTTCACTGGCCAACGATGCATTCTCCCTCTTTTCTCCTTCGATGACTTTGTTACAAACCCAATTTCCTCTTGTGTTTGAAACTGGGCCGAAAACTAAACGTGGCCCAGACCCAATACCAAAAGGCTCCTCACTAAACTCCTTTTTTTCGTTCGAATTAAAGTTGTTAGTAAAAATGCCAGCTGGTCCCGAATTGTTTGCCACCTCATTACCAGTTATAAAGTTACTAGCATACTCTACTATGTAGGCTACATTGCTTGAGGAAATGAAAGAAATGTTGTCTGAGGAGCTATGAAGAACGGGGCTCGATGCTGACTTTTTCATATTCATGGTAATGCATTTAATGCCTTCAGAGCCATCATCATATCTATCTGAGTCTCCTTCCCTTTTGCTGGAAGGCACAGGAAAGTCACCATCAACCATTCCTTGGGACCCTACACGACAAGAAAGCCCTTTTGTTTCTAGATTTTCCTCTGCCCTGCTTCCCATCTCCGATGAAGAAGAACTTTCTTCCATGTCACTAGTTGATCGATCATCACCATCAAAATAATATGGGACTTCAGTTCTGACCGAAGCTTCTTCTATTATCCACATATCTATCCACCCTCCATCTAGGAAAACATTCACCTTACTCCTGATAGTTTCCAGTTCCTTAGTGAACACCATGTATGAGAGAACGTCCAGCCTCTCCGATTTAGATTCCAGAAAGTAAAAGTTAGCAATTGACCCTACGTCAGAAAGCAAAGTATCAAGAAAATTTTTGTTTCTCACATCACAAGGTATTCCGAAGACAGATATCCTAGCTGCTCTGGTGCATTCAACATCCGATGGTTTCCACCCTCTCAACTCCTTGAACCATCTTTTCTTCCAATCACCCCCAGCATCAAGAAGCAACTGTAATTCCCCCTCTACGGATTCCTCTAACAGGGAAGAGATTAAGCCCTAGTGGTGTTGCTTGAACTGAGAATATGCCTTCCTCAATCAGACTTTGCCTAACATCGTAATCCAGTCCAGGAGAAATCACTACCCTCATCATTGCCTTCCTAAACTTCAATTTGTCTTCCTTCGACGAATTGAATATGAAGGATTTGCACGCTTCATTCGTTAACTTCTCTCCATCTTCATTCTTTCCTCTCAGAACCTTTACAAAACTCTTCACCTGGGCTTGTCCACCGTTGATCCTCGAAGGATCAGATACTACAGCCCCTATGCTACCTCCCTTACTTGATACCTGTTGACCTACACCTCCTTTCTTTAGTCCGTCTGCCACTAAATTGCCATTAATGACCACCTTTCTCTTATACTTAAAAATATCCGCACATAACTTCCTCCCTTCAAGCCAAGTGTTGTTTAACTTCACATCCAGCATCCTCTCATATTCGACATTACCAAACCTCACAAAATCATATTTCTTCCCTCTCCAATCTTTCTTTAGTTGTATTACAATTTCTTCGATCGCGCCTAATTTTCCGTTCTAGACAACACTTTCAACCAAGATCCTTATGTTCAGGCCTACTCTCCTCCTTCTCCTTAAAGAATCCATTGAGGTGCTCAAAGATAAAATCTTTGATTTAGTAAACCTCCTCTAACCTACCCCTCATTGAAACAAGAGAACACAACGAACTACCTCCATTTCTCCCCCTTAAAGAATTATGGAAAAAACAGGTATTGCTATCTCCTTCAAAAAGCCAAAGTTACCTCGATTGAGATGAAGCAAACCTTCATTCTTATTGAGATTATCCCAAAATTCTTCCACCACTTTAGCCCTCTTTCTAACCACCTCCTCTGGAGCTTTACCTGCAAAAAGAACAAACTTGTTATCTAAAAATTGCAACTCTTCGCTCGCCTTATTGATATTGAGATTAATCCATCCATAAAATTCTTTGTTCCACCAAGAAATCCTCCCCTTTAAGATTTTCAACTTTTCCACCAAACAAAAATCGCCCCTTCCTATCACACGAATCTTAGCCCACTCTTCCTCCATAAACTTATAAAAGTATTTGTGCTTTAGCCAATAATTGTTGAATTTAAAAGGTTTGGGACTCCAATCCTTTCTATTATTTTTAATCCAAATCGGAGCATGATCAGAAATGTCTCCCACGCCTATGGTTTTCTCCGCTATCTTCCAATCTTCTATGAAGCACTCCGAAAGTAAAAATCTATCGATGTGACTCATAGCTTTACCATTACTTTTAAACCAAGTGAATTTTCTGCCTATAGTAAGAAGATCCACCAAATCTATCTCCTCAATGAAACCCTTAAATTGGTTGATCTTCTTATTATAGCTCTTATTGGAAATTCCCACTCTTTCCTCCACTGAGGATTTAGAATAGAAGTCCCCCCCCCCCCCGACGCACCAAGAACCCTGCATATTGTTGTTTTAAATGAAATAAGCTTCTTCCATGTGTTCTTCCTCTTAGTATTATCACAAGAAGCATAGACATTAACAAAGTAAATCAGTTTACCATCCTTCTCCATACACAGCCCCAAATAACGCTCTCCTCTGAAGCTAAACATCAAATAAAAAAGGTCCCTTCTCCACATAATTAACAAACCACCCGATGCACCAACCGTATCCATGAAAGACCACTCCACGTTATCATTTAACCACAACTCCTTGATAACATCCATCTTCAAGCCACAAAGCTTGGTCTCCTGAATAAAATTGATGTCCACGTCCCCTCTTTGAATATTGTAGCTAACTTTCTTCCTCTTAGCACTATTTCCCCCTCCTCTTATGTTAAGAGAGAAAATTATCACGTATAACTATTAGTTTTCCCCTCCGTAACCTTCTTACCTCCATGATCCCTTCTCTATAATTCCTATAACCTAGCAATCGGATCAAATTCATCTGACTTATTGGTTATACCCAATCTAGTCATAGAATTCCATAACCCCACAGCCGCTTTACCCATCACCCCATTTGCTATTCTATTATTACAATTTCTAACATTAGAATGGGTAAGGGAATCGCAAGAAAGATGAGTGTCAGTAGAGTTACTATCTTTATTGACAATATGAGAATTAGAACCTGGTATTAGAAGAGGCAGTCCTTGGTGTAGAGTGAAACGACTTTCAACCGGATAAACAAAATTCTCCACCTTTAAGCCTAGATCAAGAATCTCCCTCATCTTCTTCCTCACCTTTTTTGAGTTTTTCAATTTGCTACATTGTTCATCAAAATTTAACCTGTAGTTTCTCGTTTCACTGGCCAACGATGCATTCTCCCTCTTTTCTCCTTCGATGACTTTGTTACAAACCCAATTTCCTCTTGTGTTTGAAACTGGGCCGAAAACTAAACGTGGCCCAGACCCAATACCAAAAGGCTCCTCACTAAACTCCTTTTTTTCGTTCGAATTAAAGTTGTTAGTAAAAATGCCAGCTGGTCCCGAATTGTTTGCCACCTCATTACCAGTTATAAAGTTACTAGCATACTCTACTATGTAGGCTACATTGCTTGA
Organism: Vicia villosa; assembly: GCF_029867415.1. Lineage (NCBI taxonomy): Eukaryota > Viridiplantae > Streptophyta > Magnoliopsida > Fabales > Fabaceae > Vicia > Vicia villosa. Next base: position 106,948,040 of record NC_081180.1, on the reverse strand, counting down.
GGAAATGAAAGAAATGTTGTCTGAGGAGCTATGAAGAACGGGGCTCGATGCTGACTTTTTCATATTCATGGTAATGCATTTAATGCCTTCAGAGCCATCATCATATCTATCTGAGTCTCCTTCCCTTTTGCTGGAAGGCACAGGAAAGTCACCATCAACCATTCCTTGGGACCCTACACGACAAGAAAGCCCTTTTGTTTCTAGATTTTCCTATGCCCTGCTTCCCATCTCCGATGAAGAAGAACTTTCTTCCATGTCACTAGTTGATCGATCATCACCATCAAAATAATATGGGACTTCAGTTCTGACCGAAGCTTCTTCTATTATCCACATATCTATCCACCCTCCATCTAGGAAAACATTCACCTTACTCCTGATAGTTTCCAGTTCCTTAGTGAACACCATGTATGAGAGAACGTCCAGCCTCTCCGATTTAGATTCCAGAAAGTAAAAGTTAGCAATTGACCCTACGTCAGAAAGCAAAGTATCAAGAAAATTTTTGTTTCTCACATCACAAGGTATTCCGAAGACAGATATCCTAGCTGCTCTGGTGCATTCAACATCCGATGGTTTCCACCCTCTCAACTCCTTGAACCATCTTTTCTTCCAATCACCCCCAGCATCAAGAAGCAACTGTAATTCCCCCTCTACGGATTCCTCTAACAGGGAAGAGATTAAGCCCTAGTGGTGTTGCTTGAACTGAGAATATGCCTTCCTCAATCAGACTTTGCCTAACATCGTAATCCAGTCCAGGAGAAATCACTACCCTCATCATTGCCTTCCTAAACTTCGATTTGTCTTCCTTCGACGAATTGAATATGAAGGATTTGCACGCTTCATTCGTTACCTTCTCTCCATCTTCATTCTTTCCTCTCAGAACCTTTACAAAACTCTTCACCTGGGCTTGTCCACCGTTGATCCTCGAAGGATCAGATACTACAGCCCCTATGCTACCTCCCTTACTTGATACCTGTTGACCTACACCTCCTTTCTTTAGTCCGTCTGCCACTAAATTGCCATTAATGACCACCTTTCTCTTATACTTAAAAATATCCGCACATAACTTCCTCCCTTCAAGCCAAGTGTTGTTTAACTTCACATCCAGCATCCTCTCATATTCGACATTACCAAACCTCACAAAATCATATTTCTTCCCTCTCCAATCTTTCTTTAGTTGTATTACAATTTCGTCGATCGCGCCTAATTTTTTAAACTCATAATACAAATCCTTGGCTCTTCAACATTCTGCGAACTCAGTGATGAAGAAAGTTGTCGTCAGACTGCATTCTCCTTCGTTGTCGTTCTTCGTGATATCCCATCTCCCTGCTGATACCCTTCCTAATTTCCTGTTTACCGTTTTTCATTCCACGTCTCATTGCATTGTTGGAAGAACCATGAAGAAACTCTATCAAAACTCAAACCCTAAGGCACACTCTCTCTAACTTTCTCTCTCATAATTTTAAGAAATTATTGATAAAAATACACTCACAAAGGTGAATTTCTTTTTAATGTAGTGATTGAATAATAAGGTTTGTGACAATTTATTTTATATTTATTTGTGACGGAATTTGAAATCCTTCACAAATATTTTGTTACATTAAAATTTGGTAGGGATATTAATAGGTTACTAAACCTGTCACTAAATAGATTTGTTATAAAATTTTAGTGTGTTTACCGTCTCCAAATTTTGTTTTTTTGGTAGTGAAAGTTTATAATCTTTGACAAGCTCTTGGCTATAAATACTTAGCTAAGGTTGTTATATATGCACTATTTGTGGTTAATGGCTACAGTGGGCTCTACGCCTTATCATGTGGCTTGTATAGATAGTATTGTTGAGATCTAAGACTTTTAATCTTCTTGGAAGCATTTCCTTTTATCATAACACAAGTCCAGTTATAATTTATTTGTATATGTAAGGTATATTTTAAATAAGTTTTTTTAGTTTGTTGTAAGACTGATGACATTATAGGAGTGTGAAAAATATGGTTAACCAAACTATATTATTAAAGTGAATTGCATGGAACCTAAAAAATTGAATTATTTAAATAATTAATAAATTTATTTATTTAATTTAAATAATTTTAATTTAAATTAAAATCGATTAAGAACAATTTTTTTTTATAAAGTTATTTAATTATATGAATTAGTTTCACATAAAAAGAAGAATGAAAACAAATAGTGAAAATTCAAAAAAATTAAAAGATATTTTTATTCCAAAAATATATTTTTTCTGAATATATATATATATATATATATATATATATATATATATATATATATATATATATATATATATATATATATATATATATATATATATAATTTTTTAGAAAATGAAAACTATTTATCTTCGAAAAAATATTCTGAAAATTTATCAAAAATGAAATTAAAATATAATTTGTTATTTCGAATCATAAAAAATACACTTAACTAGATTCTAAATTTTAATAATTGTTTTAGAATATATATTTTTTTTTTTTTCATAAGCAACTCTTGTATTATGATTAGGAGTACTAGGGATACACCAACCCGAATACAAGAAAAGAAGAGTGACTAAACAACAAAGGAACTAACAATGTGTACAAAGAAGAGGGTTTTTATACCACTCATAGAAATTACACCTAAGCTTTGAAGTTGATGATAACCACCACCAGGAATACCAAACAATATTGTAGTATAGTTCATCTATATCCAACTTTGCATTGGTGAATATAATCTCATTTCTTACCTTCCAAATACACCAACAGAATGTTAACCAAATGGCAGCAGCAATGTTGTTCTTCATGGAACCCTGCAGTTGTTCAGTCCAAACCAACAAAAATTCACAACAATCTTCTACTGTAGGCAATTGAATTTCCAGCCACGAAAAGACTCTCCACTTCAAAGATACTAACATAGGGCACTGCAGAAAAATATGCCCTGAGTCTTCAATCTGACCTTCACAAAAGACTCACCTCACTTCCTGCTGAAGAGATATAATATTCCTATTAAGAAGTTGTCGCCTAGTTGGGATCCTGTCTCTTAGCAGTCTCCATCCAAAGATCTGCACCTTTGAAGGCAATGCCGCTTTCCAATTACATCTAAGGCTCTCCATTAGACCAACCGAAGGCACCACAACAGAATTTTGATTGAACAAAATATAGCATGATTTCACACTGAAGCAATTGGAGCTCTCATAAGGCCATACGTGACGGTCCTTAATACCTACCTTAGGGAAAATACCGCCCAAACAGTGAAGCAGTTCCCTGATCTCCAGCGATGCCTCCCTCCCCAACACCTCTTCTCCTTTTATAAGCTTCCATTCCCACGTTGCATCCTTCCAAAAGCCAGCCTCAAGAACAGAGATATGTTTGAAAGAAATCTCATTGAATAGAGCTGGAAACTGAAGATACAAAGCCTCTGCCCCTAACCATTTACTTTTCCAAAACAGAATGGAGTGTCCATCGCCTAATCTGGAATTGATTTTCTTCATTGCACCTCCCTCCTCCCCACACATCTCCATAAGGTCTCTCCACCATAGAGATTCCATTGATATTGAAATAGGCTCTTGACCTCCCCATATTCTATTTCTCACACTTCCATACCTTCCTTCCAACACACCACTCCATATGGACTTTTCTTCACTTAAAAATCTCCAAATCCATTTTGACATTAAAGCCTTGTTGAACTTTACTATATGTTTAATGCCCAAGCCGCCTTCTTCCTTTGGTTTACACACCTCTTGCCAAGCTATCCACGCAATCGATTTATTTTCCCCCACTCCACTCCACAGGAAATTTCTTTGTATAGCTATTATTTCTTTTGCCACCTTCTTTGGTATTTTAAAGAATGAAAAATGGTAACTCGGCAAATTCGAGATAATGCTATTAATCATAGTTACTCTGCCACCAATTGATACTAGTTTGCCCTTCCATGAAGATAGTTTCTGTCTCATTGAATTTACAACCGGTTTCCAAAAGTCTAACCGTCTATGGTTCCCTCCAACAGTAAGTCCCAAAAATTTAAAAGGAATTCTCTCAATTTTGCATCCCAGGAAAGATGCAGCAGCCCCCAATCTATAGTCATCAATTCCTACACCATATAACTTGCTTTTTTTCAGATTTAGTGACAGCCCGGATACCATTTCAAACCCTCTTAGCATGGCTTTAAGGGTCCACAGATTCTGCCATGAGCCGTCGCCAAATAATATCGTATCGTCAGCAAATTGTAGTAGACTATACTCTACAGCTTCCTTAATCTTAAACCCCTTGTACAATCCTCTTTGAGTTGCTTGTCTCATCAAACATGCCAATCCTTCTGCCACAATTGTAAACAAGAACGGTGATAATGGATCACCCTGGCGCAAACCTTTCGATACTAGAAAGTCCGCCGTTGGACTCCCATTAACTACAACAGACATCGAGCTTGAGAATACGACAGCTTCCATCCAGCACATCCATCTCACACCAAACCCCATGCCTCTTAGCATACTCCTCAAATAATTCCAATCTACGCAATCGTACGCTTGAGCAAAGTCAGCTTTAAAAACTAGACACTCTTGCTTATTTCTTTTTGCATAATCCAGAATTTCATTTGTAACCAAAACGCCGTCAAGAATCTGTCTACCCGGCACGAATGCCGTTTGATTGGGTGAAATTAATTTGTCTATAACCTTTCTCAATCTTGCTGCCAGTAATCGAGAGAGAAGTTTATGCAGGCCAGTAATCAGACAAATTGGGCGGTATTCTTCTAAGTTCATGGGATTTTCACATTTCGGGACCAAAGCTAAAAAAGATGCTGTGATAGCTTTTGGGAGCTTACCACCTTTGTGAAATTCCTGAATGAATGCCACAATCTCCTCTCCCACGATATCCCAACAATTCCTAATGAAATCCAGATTAAACCCATCTGGCCCTGGGCATTTGTCACCGTTGCCTTCAAATACTGCTAGTTGAATTTCCTCCTTAGTGAAAGGCTCTTCCAAACTCTTACTTTCCTGGACAGAGAGTTTATGATTTAAAGGAGATCGAAAACAGGGCCTTGGGCTGTTTGTCATGCTAAATTTCTCTTTAAAGAATTCTTTGACAACTTCTTTCACTTCTTTCACCGATTCCACAATCGATCCAACAGAATTCTTTACTGAGCCGATGTAATTGCTTCTATACCTAGCCTTTAATGTTGCATGGAAAAACCTAGTATTTTTGTCCCCTTCTTTTGCCCAATTATGACTTGCTTTCTGTTGTATGATACTCTCTTTGATATGAAGCTTCTGCCAAAAATTCTCCTGGTACATCCTTCTATTTGCAAAGTCAGATTCTTCAAGCCTAGCATTAGGAGTTAGCAGCTTTTCTTCCAACATATTCAGTTCTTCCACAATCTCATCTATCTTCAGATCCACCTTACCAAATACGTTATGGTTCCAATTTCTAATTCCTCCACGCAAGAGTCTGAATTTCTCTTTGATAATGAAAGCAGGACTGCCTTTTATTACCTTCGAACTCCACTCCTTCTGAATAAAACTATGGAATTCCTCATGCTCATACCAACACCTTAGCACTTTAAAGGTTTTCGGCCCCCAATCTTGAGTGTTTGATTTCGTCCATATTGGTTTATGATCTGAGACATCTCTTTGCCCAACCTGCTGAGCCACTATATCCCATTTTGAAATCAATCCTTCTGTTAACATTATGCGATCAAGTCTGCTAGCTGCCTTTCCGTTTGGTTTTATCCAGCTGAATAAACTCCCCGAAACTTGCAGATCTACCAATTCCATGTTATCAATGAAACAGTTAAAATCTTCCATCTCAGCGCCCCTGCTGTGATTCGCTATTCCCCTCCTTTCCTCCCTATTTTTGACAGAATTGAAATCTCCCCCGACCACCCATTCATCATTCTCTAATTTATTCCTCCAGCGCATAATTTCCATCCACGTTTCCCTTTTATCAGATAAGTTGCAAGCTGAATAGACATTGATGAAATAAAGAACCTGACAGTTGAAGGTCGCCTTTATCCCCAAAAAGCCCTTTCCAGCAAAAGTGAATTCTGGGCAGATTGTACCTTTCCTCCACATTGTCAAGATCCCACCTGATCTTCCTTCTGCTTCTTTCGCCGACCACTCACAGTCTTTCGAGCCCCACAACCTCCATACCACTTGTTCCGACATCTTCACTACCTTGGTTTCTTGTATGAACATGACTTGTGGATTAATTCTCCTAATTGTCTGAGAAATACGTTTTTGTTTCATCGTATTTCCACTCCCCCTTATGTTGTATGTTGCGATAATCATTGGGACACATCTGCTTTCTCCTTCTCACCTACTGCACAACGTCTACTACTTTCCTCCATCTTTCGGATAACTGCTTCAAAGACCTCGTCGTCCTCGTCACCATCAATCCCCAATTCCTTGATTGTGTTCCACACCTTCTTTGGGACACTTTCGATTGATTTCCATATTCTCCTATTACCACTTCTAATCCCCGAGTCTGCTATCGATTCCCCAGAATTGCACGAAGTTTCTTGTATACATGCATCGCCTAACATTTGTGGTTGGGGAGATGATGGTTGTGGTTTCAGAATAGGGCTAATTTGAGATTGGAGAAGAGTGGTGAAATACGATGGGGCATACGGAATTTTCAGATTTTCGTATATGTCCACCAAAGCCTTTTTTCTATTGGGTTTTGAAATATGAGATGGGCCATGGAGGCCCACTTGTGAACAAGAAATTGTGTCTGATTTGTCTTGGACCACAATAACCTTGTTTTGCAAACCGACACACTTAAGCCCCACTTCAAAAGACCTAACCTCCTTATTTGCAACAGCCGTTGACTCAATCTCCGTTTCAATGGCCTTACCAGTCCTATCAACATTAATTCTTTGCTTGTCTTTTGGTTTACTTTTTACTTTCTCTGACACCACTTTCTGGGAACTCCCAAATATTACCTTTCCATCCAAACTGTCTGCAACCAGACTTACATCCGCCGATCCTACCCTACCTATTACCTTATTACTGCTTTTTGATTTAGAAAGTACTGGAATCGCAACTTCCTTTCCCCCATGAGTTTCTCCTTCTCCTTCACCTTCCCCTTCCCCACACTCGCCCTGCTCATCTTCGCTCCACGCGCTTTCCACTCCATCATCTTCAGATTCCCTTTCTGAACTTGAATCTCCAGAAAGATTTTCATTGTTATTACCTTCAGGGATGATTATACGTTTAGGACCGTGCATATCCTCCACCAGCTTTATGCGAAATATATGATCATTAATCTCCACGTTAATGGTTTCATTTAACACGAGGGAATATTTGGTCCTCACCAAGAATCTTGCAACATCCATTCTTCTATGCTCCCTTGTTTCTTCATCTGCACAAACATAAACCCCTACCGTGCTGGATATGAATTCGTAAACTTTCGGGTTCCATGCATGGCAAGGCAGCCCATAACATCTCATCCACGTTACTCTTTCATTGTCAACATCCTTTGAGGACCAAGGATGGATTTCAGAGAACCATTGTTCTACCCATTCCTTGTCTTCCTCAACTAATGCCTTAATTTCACCCTCCTCCTGTTCCTCTAACAAGCACAGATTAGCCCCCAAAGGAGTGGCTTTGATCTTAAAATGCCCTTCAGAATGTAATGCATTTTGAATATTGTAAGTCATTCCTGGCTTTTCCACCACTCCAACAAACGCCTTTACAAATCTTTTAAGATCCTCTTCTTCCACATTAATTTGTAGATGTGCAAATCTCGGCAGCTTTACTGTATCACACCATCCTATGTTGTTTTTTTCCTTAACCTTCTCTCGAGAGGTAAGGCTCTTCCCTTGCCCTTCCATAACTCTTCCTTTTACCACATTTGCATACGAGTTCTCTACTATTTTTAGGTTATTTACGTGCAAGTTGGTTCGACCACCTCTATCTGTGAAAAATCCATCTCCAGGTCTCTTGTTATCCGACCCAATCTTGGGTTTTTTTACAGCTCCAACTTCCCTTTTTTCTCTATTGAACCTAGGGATGTTTGCATACAGTTTCCTACCTCGGATAAAGATATTATCCAACTTGACTGCTAAATCTCTTGCATTGTCTACCTTTCTAAATCTTACAAAACCGTATCTCTTACCTTGCTTATCTCTTTTTGGTGGTATTGCCACTTCCATGACCAGACCATATCCTTTGAATATCTCAAAGAGGTCCTTCGCGCTTAAGTCTTCATGGAAGTTAGTAATGAATATGTTCGAAACTTCTTCAGTACTTAGAGCTTCCTTACCCCTCCCAGCATTCCAATAAGAGCCCCTAGCGATAGTTCTCCTTAGGTTACTCTTACGAACAACAGTCCACCCTCCATTGTTCATCGCCATGTTAAAAGATAGGTAAACTTACAAGATCAACACAGAAGAACTAGAAAACCACACCAAAACCAAGGCCCCTAGCCCTAAGACTAGGAATTTAAGCCGAAAATCTTAATGGGATAATGCTAATTCAAACTGTGAATCAAAACTAGTGATAAAAATAAATGTTGCTTTTTTAGATGACAGATTACCTAACTTGGTTTCATCAGAAGAGATGGATATGATATCTTTACTTATTTTACATTTGAAGATATTAAACATTTATTTATTTTGAAAGAGGGTAGGTTGATTTAATTGATAAGTGGTAGTTGAACTCAATAAATTTGATGCAGAACTCAATCCCTAACATCACAATTTAGATTTATTTTTTCATTTCATATTAACGTAATTTTTACATTATTATCCAATAAAAATATATTATTCTGTTATATCATCTCAATAATTTGAAAATAACAATATAATTTGTTTGAATACATGATCGTGATTGGTTGACAGTGTAAAACTCTTTTACATTGTCGTGCATCACCTATATATATATATATATATATATATATATATATATATATATATATATATATATATATATATATATATATATATATATATATATATATATATATATATATATATATATTGTTAATAAATTTTTTCGTCTGTTTAAATATTTCAAGTTTCGTTTTTAATCTCTTCAAAATTTTCTTTCATAAAATCGTTCATTCAAAATTTTTCTTCCGAACTATTGGTTCCTAACGTCAAATCTCGTAGTTAATCGGTGGCTAAAGTCGCAGCTAATCTCTAGCAAATTTGACTTTAGGGACCAATAGTTTAGACGAAAAATTTTGAAGGGACGATTTCTTAAAGCAATATTTTGGAGGAACTAAAAACAAATCTGAAATATTTAGTGGGACCAAAAAGTTCATTAATATATATATATATATATATATATATATATATATATATATATTATTTCGCATTTAACACATGAACGTTCTTTCAGTTTCAGATATTGAAGTACTAGTCTTTTAAAGAGTTGAATAATTTTATGACCATATATAGTTGTGGCCAGAAAACAGTGAATAATAAATAAACTTGGGTCCAATGCCAACTTCTTTTTTATAATAATTTCTGACATATAGCTACCACTGACCATGGTTCTTAACGAGTTAACATGCGCACATTAAATAATTAAATATATGTGACAGATATTTTCAAAATAGTGTATTTTTAAAAGAATATTAAATTAAAAAAAATTTATCTAATGACAAGATTTGACAAGTTAGAGGATAAATTTTATGTTATATTTCTACAAGTAAAACTTGATTGCTAAGTGTATGACATTTTTATAATTTATGTAATATTAGTTTGATTTATTACTTTTAATTAAGAAAAAAATTATGAAAAAAAAAATAACAAAAAGTACATGGGACATAGAATTTAATTCATCAAACAACTAACAAGAATGACATTTGGACATGATTAATATCTCACTCAAAAAAGCTTGGAAAACACAAATAAGATGGGAATCCCATTAAATATCATAATTAAAAATATATATGCATTGGCTGATTTAACTAAAAAAAATTAAAATTTCTTAAATATAAAGAAAAGTATGCGGTAAAATATTTTTATCATTTAATTAAAATGTCACAATGGACAATATTCCATTCGAAAATGCATAAATAACTAGCATTGATTCTGTATACATTCAAATATTATTTTAATTCCTTATGTTAGCGTATTTGATAGCGTCGCACGCTCGCGAAAAAAAGAACAGAGTCGCCACCAATATATTTATCCCATAAGAAAAAGGAATATCAGAAAACCTAACAAAGGAAGGAACAGGGTCATGCGACTAGAGAATCTGGCTACGGGAGTCGGTTACGCAAGGGGAAGGTATTAGCACCCCTCACGCCCATCGTACTCGATGGTATCCACCTATGTTTGTTTCTATCTAATAAAACATCATTCCAACAGAAGGGATGAAATTCACATCATTATAGAAATTATATAATAATATAAAAAAATGACATACATACACAATAGGAATTCACCACACTTCATATAATTCACATACAAAACATCACTCTATCATAATACTATTTTCAAGAATATAATCACACTTCACATTTTCACAAATTGCAATCTTTCCCCACAATTCACACAATTCTACATTTTCACATAAAAACAATGTGACTCAATGCAAGATGTTGTGAAATCAATACTAATAAAAAAGTATAAAACAAAGAACGAATAAAAAACACGGAAGAAGAAGAAGAACACAATAATTGGTTATAACTTCTAATCTTTTACAAGTTTACAAGAATAACAAATAACCTCTCTGACCCTAAATTAGGATTTAATGTGAGCAATGACGAGAGACTAGTATGATATTTATGATAAAACCTATCATACTAACTAATGGGCTTTTTCCACAAGGCCCATTATACAAGCTAACTTGATAAACAAGCCAACTTAACAAATTAGGGTTTAAACACTAAAACCTAATTTAACATGCTAACAACCCTATCATCTTTGACACCAGCATGTGAACAACCTTCGACTTCATGCTTAATCATGTTGAACCAAGATGCTACCCTTTGATCATACTAGAGTTCGATCCAATATCTCACAAATCTCCATGTTGGACCTAACTTAAGAACATAAAGGGAACAAACTAGACTTTTTCATGCAGTTTTATCAACTGCATACAGTGGAAAAACTTGCAACTTTGTGATCATATCAGCAGCATTATCCTCAGTCGAAACCTTCAGCACATGGACTTCTCCATGCTCGACTATTCCTCTGATGAAATGCAGCCTTACATCAATGTGCTTAGTTCGCTCGTGATAGGCTGAATTCTTCGACATGTGTACAGTCTTCTTCAGGGCGGTATCCCATCCTTTCTAGGGTAGTCTTCTTCGAAATGTCTTTTCCTGAGTTTTGTCTAAAACACTACATTCCTTAAAATAATCCCCTATGGGAACCTTTTGACCTTCTTTGCAAACGTGTCTCCCCGAGTTTTGCTTAAAGCACAGTCTTGTTCAAGACAATCTCATATCCTTTCCCGGAACCTCTTTAGGTAATATCCTAGAAGACATCATCTCATTCTGAGTATTTAGCGAATTTTTTGTCCATCGGACACGGCCAAGACACATGACTAGTTCTGAAAAGCATCTGCTTCACATTCAAATCAACACCTAGCATCAGGGAAATTCGTTAATCGAAGGAGATCACTTCTAATAAAGACTCTGGAATGGGGGAACCACATCTAGGGGGTTCTCCTAAACAGGGGAAAAATTTCGAGGATTACGGGGGCATACAATCAAGGATCCTATTGACTGGGGCATATCTTTCAAAAATTCAAATACTGGGGCAGTGCATGTCAGGTTCGTGGCATGACACGGTAATATCCGAGTTCCCTCTAAGGATATTTCCTTCAGGATAAATGGTGCGCCTCTCAAAATTTCTGATATCGGGGAAATCACGCTAGTATCACACAAGGAGCATTGCTGCGTAATTGGCCTTCCTACGCCTGTATTATTTACAACCTACAATATGGGATCGTCGTACTTACATAATTCTCATTTATTTTGAGAATCTCATTACATGACACATGCATCATAACATTGCATGAAATCAACATTTGCCTTTTCAGGTCACTCCAGAGTCAAAAGGATATCATCATCCAAATACAGTGCGAATACGATCCTTTCGACGATTTAATCTTAACAATTTCGATGCTGCATTCTGAGCCTTTCTTCAAAGGCAATTCAGAAACAATCAAAGATTTGCTTACCTTTCAAGGTAGTCTTCTCCAAGACGCATATCAACCTTTCTAGGTAGCCTTCGCTAAGACCTTTTTCATCCTCTCTAGGAGTCTTTCTATGTCAGTCTTGTTTGAGACGTATCTAGGTTAACCTTGTAGTCTTGTTTAAGACGATATCATATCCTTTCCAGGAATCTTTTTAGGCCAGTCTTGTGTAAGACGTTTCATATCTTTTTAGGAGCCTCTCTAGGTAATCTTGTTTAAATCATATCCCAACCTCTTTAGGTAATATTTTTCAAAAAAAAAATTACCCAATCTTTTCTAAAGACATACCTTGCTCTTTCAAAGAGTTTCCTCATTCAGTCTTCTCTAAGACATTTCTCCCCCGAGCTTTGTTTAAAGCCTAATCATTTTACATCAGTCAATGATCTACCTTGTTCCGGAAACCTCTTCAGGTAGTCTTATGTAAGATATTACTTCATCTCTCTTCAAATACAATCCGAACTAGGATTCGCAAACATCTCAAAAGGGTTAAACAAATTCAATGGGTGATAAGGATATAAGACGTTGGAGTTATCATACATACACACTCATGTGCATACATACAACATTTACATGCGTAAACATTCATACATCTACATTATACAAACAACGGGGTCATTCACATACGCATGATGCATACGCATTTACAAAATAATATTCTACGCAGGTAAACTTGTCCGAACCAGGGCAAATGACTCCTATTGATGCAGACGAACTTGCTAGAACTAAAGCAAGCTGATCACACAACTAATTGTAAATCCCCTCTATATAAGACTCAGACTTTAGTAGAACGTTTCTTTTCTCTCACACTCGAGCACGAGGTACATTTAAGGGTCTTCCATTATTTAATAACTCTTCCATCCGAAAAGCGTGAGACCTACGTATTCTCACGCCACTCAATCCAAGGTAATTAAATAGGGGCAGCTGTCATACCCCAAAATTTACCCGTTATAATTCGCATCTTTTAATTTATTAAGGGAGTTGAAAATTAAGAGCCATAGGGTTTAATATACCTATTATTAAACTCGATCTCTTATAAAATTTCCGTATAAATTGGTTTAAAAAATAAATAGGGGTGAGAATAGCAAATGTTTGAGCTTCAACTTGTTTTGGGCCCATATGTTTCTCATCATTTAATCACTTCTTAGTATCTTTTTACCAATTAAATACTATCTCTAATTATAAAATTATTATTAATTTTTTATTAATTAAGATTAACATTAAGATTATCAGCATTTAAATAAACATTATTTGGTTAGTTTAGGATTATTGGTTATATTAGTATCAGTTTTATTATTTAATATACTATTTTTAGTTAAAGTTATAGTTAGTTTAGCTTGGATAATTAAATAAGATAAGTTAATTGGAATTATTTGTGTTTTTATTGTTTTTTGTTATTTTGGGCCAAAAACGAAAAAAAAGAAGCAAGAAGCTGGATGTGGAGCCGGGTCAGGCCCAATGGGCGTTGGGTCAACAGGCGGGTCAAACCGACCCGGCCCTGTTCATCTTCCTCTACACCCCAAACCCTAGCGTCCTCCATCTCCAGCGGCGGCCGCCCTTCAACAACCAACCCTAAACACTCGGTCCAAGCCCAGAAATCAGAATCAATCTTCAATCTAATCCAATCAAATCTTCAGTAATTACGAATCAAAAACAAATCAGAAACGAAAACTAAAGGAAATCCTTCATTGATTCATCAAATATTACAAACCGTGAAATCAATAACATAAATAAATCAAATCTTTCTAAAACCTAATCAAAACCTAAATCAAATTCAATCTAATTGTTCCTAAATTGGATCTAACCCTAGGTCTATAAATAACAAAAAGAAGAACAGAAGAAAGGGGATTTTTCTGGAAAAAAGGTGGAGGCGCCGCTCGAACACAAATCCGCTTGAGGTTGTGAGCATCTGATTGATACCTGCAAACAGAAGAAGGGAGGAGAGATTAGAATACGGCTTGGAGCTCACACGTTCTGAAATTCAAGGCATAAGGTATCGAAACCGAATCACTTAGCTTAAGAATCGTGTTGTTGTTTGCATGCAATCAAATTCATCTTAGATTCTCTGGAAATCTCGGTTTAGATTTAGGTCTAGGGTTCTTAACTTGGTGATTATGGTTTTTTCTGGGTTTGAATTCGTTGAAGGTTAAATTTTCCGGTTGAATATCAACCGGAAAACTGGGTAATGTGGTGGTGCCGAGGGAGTTTACGGTGGGGGCCGAAGGTGTTTCTGGGTTTGTGTTTCGTTTGGGAGAGTTTTTAACGATTGAGGTTGAGAGAACGAAGGAAGATGGGTTTTAGGGTGGTGTGCGGTGGTGAAGATGGTCGGAAACTGGTTTTCGGGATTTCTTGTATGAATATGGAAAGAGATAGAATCATAGGGAAGAGAGAATAATTGAAAGGGGAAGAGAGAGGGCCGAAGGGACTTGGGGGAAGTGGTTGAGAAGATTGAAGAGATAATGTTATCTCTTCTTATCCAACAAGGGGTCGACACGTGGTCACGTATAGGCCACGAGATTGGTTGGTTAGATTAGCGCCCACCATTAGCCTGGCATGCTCCCTCATTCAATACTGCATGCAAATTGTAGGATTTGGATCAGACGACCCTTGATTACGCTCACCCATCATAGTCACGTACACCTTACCACACCCTATCCAACGGACCATAATCTAAGTGGGCCTGGTCCATTTGCTTTTAACACCCCTTAAACTATTACCCATACACAAAATACACCCCCTGTAGAAAATAAAATAAAGATTAATTATTTAATTTTATATTTTAATAAATTGTTTAATTGTTCGTTTATATTATTTTCTCCTCGAACCGACCATACCTATTAGTTGCAAGTAGACGAGAAATAATTTTTATTTAATTAATTTGTTTATTAATAATTCAAATAACTCTCGAGTAATTCTCTCCTCGACCCGACTAAAGCTATTAGTCTCATTAGACGAGAGATAAAAATATATAATTTAAAATACATTTAATTTGCTGCCCGCGACGATCGAATCTATCGATCTGAGTAACCAGCAATGCCCCATTAATCCGTTAGCTATACTGATCAAATCTATTGATCATTGCATCTAACGGTGACATATCAAACCAGGGTTGTACGCCCAAAACCTTCAAAACACACTAAACCACGACACTACAGATTTTCATCTCTTCGATACTGCGAAACTACGAAGGTAATTCAAAATACATTTTCAAAACTGCGAAACGGTAATTCAAAATACCGTTAACACCTTCATATTCAAATTCTAAGGCGTACAACCCTGTGCCCGAACTACGTTGACTCTGATTCTCCATAAGGAGATACGTAGGCACTTGGTAACAAGGCGAGTCTTCCCCCCTATAATTTCAATTCATTTTAAAAATCTCAATTTTTACCCTTTTCATTTCATTAGCTATAAACCTCATAAATATTGCCATAAACCCTTAACTTTACAATGTAGCCTTTAGGAAAGGGTTGAGGGTGCCTAATACCTTCCCTCAACCTGATTATAATAACTTACGCCGATCTCATATCTGTGTAGGGTTTTCTATTCGCCCTTCAGAATAGGTGGCGACTCTAAACCTTCAATTTTAGGGCAGGTTGCTACAGGATGCATGAGCAACCTTCAGAACTTCTAAATCTATCCTGACCTTGTTATTTGATTCAAAAAGTGCATCAACAGAAGGTTTTGGAGGTTATGTTCTGGGAGGTGAGATTGGATATTTTGGATTGAGAGAAGAAATTGGTTTATCTGGGTTAAAGATAGCATAAATATGGGGTTCTCTATCAAGCACAAATAATGTGTTTGAAGAGGATTGATGAAGAGAGAATTCGGCTTCATTGTCAGATACTGAGGTCTCCATTCGTATTCAACCCTTTGCTTTCTAGCCTTTTCTTCATGATCCTTTATTTCAATCTCTTCACAAAGTTTCTGCGTCCCTTCTACTTCTATTAGGATTCTAGCGTAAGTAACCTGCAATTTTCCCGCTGCGCATTCATTAGTAAACATCGGATTTCCTACGACACTTCCAATTATTCCCAGATTTTTAGGGTTCCACATTTTGAGAGGTAATTGAGGTAGTTTAACCCAGATTGGTATTGTTCTTAGCATGTATCTCTCCATGTAGAAATCATCCCTCCATTCTAATACTACCATGGGCATGTTTCGGAAAGTATAGGGTCCCTTCATCATAACTTATTTTCTATCACTCTCTGATTTGAATTTTAGGATAAAATATCTTTCATCATGATAGAAGATTTCAGGAAAAGTGACAAAATTCCACATTTTACTCATGTAATTCTTTAATGCGAGCATACTCATATCCGCTCCAATTACATACATGATCGTAGAGGTTTCCCAATATCGAATTTTTGATATGATGTCTTCTTCCTCCAAGACTACTTCAACTTTCCCATCAACGACTTTTGGTGCCACATAGGGAATCGCCACTCCATTACCCATATTCATATTCGCTCTTATGTTGTCAACCCAGAGTTATTCAGTTGTTGGTTTTTAAATTGAGTAAATAAAAATGAGTTTAAAGGTAGTACACTGACGGTGTAAACTAACTTTACACATACAACCAATCAAAATTCTTACACTTGTCATGTCATATTAGTTTTTTTAAATTAAAATTGTGTTTTAATTGGATACATGATTGTGATTGGTTGACACTATTCTTTTTTCTCAATAATAAATAGATACTCATAAAGTATTTTTTAGATTAAATCATAATTGAATAAGACATTTATTTACCTCCAAAAACTCGATAAGACTCTGCAACATGTATAAATACAAGTAACAAAGCTCTTGATTTTCATTAACAACTAGAGTCAGCTAGTATCAAAAATCAAAGCTGAATACCATGGTTTTCTTTCCGAGTACTAGTCAGAAACTAGTTTCCCTTGTGTTAGTTATCTTCACAACTTGGTTTCTGTTAGTGAACTCAGAAAAAAGCGTTTCCTTTAACATCAACAACTTCAATTACAATAAACCAGATATAATCCTTCGAGGGAGTGCCAAAATTTCAGACTATGGCTATTTGGCACTCACCGATCCTAATGATTCTACGTTGCTTGTTGGCCATGCCTTGTATTCAAAACCCGTGCCCATTTGGGACGGTCCCTCTGGCAACGTTGCTAGGTTTGTAACTTCATTCTATTTTGACGTTGAAAATGTAGGAGATTCAAAACCTGCTGATGGCTTCGTCTTCTTTCTTGCTCCAGATTCTGAAATTCCTAACAACTCAAGTGGTGGGCATCTCGGAATAGTTGATAGAAACAAAGATCTCAATAATTTTGTTGGTGTCGAATTAGACAATTATGTTAATTCATGGGATCCAAAATATTCACATATTGGAATCAATTTCAACAGTTTAATGTCGTTGAAGACGGTGCCATGGAACAGGGCGGACAAAGCTTTGTCTCATGTAACTATCACCTATGACTCTATCTCTAAGACTTTGACTGTTGTATTAGCAGACCAAAATGGCCAATTTACTACTCTTGGTCAAGTTCTTGATTTGAAAGAGATGCTCCCAGAAACAGTTAGGATTGGTTTTTCTGCTTCCACGTCACGAGCATCCCGTCAACTACACAACATTCGTTCATGGTATTTCGGTTCAGTTTTGAAGACAGATAATAACAGCACCACAAATTCTATTGCAAGCGATGCATGATTTCATTTCTTCTGCTGTATACATATGCATGGTCACTACAGCTAGTATTTTCTAAATAAAGACAACACTATGTGTCTATCTTGTTATCCATCTTTGTTTGAATGTTTTCTTTCTTTTTATTTAAGACCATGTTTGTACTATGTTTAAATTAATAATGTTATTTATACTTGGCTAAATATATTATGGAACTATGAGAAACTCAAGGAGCTAAAAGTTCCTTAGAAAGTGTGGAACTATGAGGTTTTTGGAAAATTGGACATAGAAGTCTCTAAAGCAATTAAAGAGCTCAATGCTTTAGATCGGTTAGTAGCCTTGAATGATATTGCTTTGGGTCAAGATCAGGCAGGTAAGAGAGTGGAGGATCAATCAACTGTTTAGCAAAAAATAAATATTGGGAGTTGTTTCTCAGGCAGAAGTCCATATGCTTCTGGCTAAAGGAAGGCGATTAGAACTCTAAGTTTTTTTATGCTTCCATAAAAGCTAGATTTCGGCGCAATGGTATTTATGTGTTAAAAGTTGGCGATTCGCTAATAGAAGAAGTAAAAGATGTGAAAGCATCAGCTATTAACCACTTTAAAGACAAATTTCAAGAGCAAAACTTAGCAGGCCTAAGTTATATGGAATCTCATTTATGCTATGTTTAGGAGTTTGGAGGGGAGGGGAAGGTTTCTAAAAATGAAATTTTAAAAAAATATAAGAAAATATTTGACATTTTTTAAAAAAATGATTTTGTTTAGAATGATAAAAGAGTCATTATCATTACTAAATTTTTTATTTTCAGAATACTATAACCACCTAAAACATATTTGGAAAAATTATATAAGCCCTTCAAAACCCTTCAAAACCCTCATTCAATATAATTTTTGAGTTCCCCCATTTTATGGAGTTTTTGGTGTTATGAATAAACTCAAACCCTCCAAAACCCTCCTACCCAAAATCTTTTTATCCTTTTCACCCAATTCTTCTTATTTTTTAAAGCCCTCCCCTCTCTTCCCCTCCAAACTCCCAAACATAGCCTTAACGTTTTATCTTCGGAGAATAGGTCTATCCTTGAGCTTCCATTTCGATTGACATTGATAAATTTTGTGTTGTCTTCTCTCCCTCTATACTTATTTTATTTTTAAAGGTCCCCTAAGTTGGTGATTCGGGAAATTACAAACATTCAGATATAAGAGAGGTGAAGTTAAGGGACTAATTTGTAACTTCTATTAGTTAATAGACTAAAGCGGAACATTAAATTAAGTTAAGGGGTTAAAACATGTATTAAACCTTTAATATGACAAACCAACTATCCTTATTCACAACTCTAACTACCAATAGCTCCAAAAACTTTACAGTACCATGGGTTTCTCTGATTCAAATCTTCTTCAAATCTTCCAACTCAGAAACTATTTTCATCCTTTGTTTTAGTCTTCTTCACTGTTATCTTTTTCTTGCTAGCAAACAAAGTCAATTCACAAGGAAAAGCTTCATTCAATTTCACCTATTTCAGAGAAGATCAATCTGAAATAATTTTTCTGAGTACAGAAATTGTTGATGGTATCTTGTCATTGCCTGATCCTAATCGACATACTCCAAATGTAGGCCGTGTCTGTTCAACTCATAACATTGCCGATTTTGAAACTTCATTTAGACTGTGTCCGTTCAACTCGCAACATTGCCGACTTTGAACATGTTTGTGTTGGTCTATTATATGATGATTGGTCAAAAGCATTACGTGAAAGAATTCTTATGAATAAACAATCATGAAGTCCTATCCCTATTCCCTA
The DNA here is from genome assembly GCF_029867415.1 of Vicia villosa. Classification (NCBI taxonomy): domain Eukaryota; kingdom Viridiplantae; phylum Streptophyta; class Magnoliopsida; order Fabales; family Fabaceae; genus Vicia; species Vicia villosa. The sequence goes on along the minus strand of NC_081180.1, from coordinate 106,928,467 downwards.
GGAAGCTCACAAATATAACAATCAGCTTCACATTCCATATCAAAAACCAAATTTCTAAATTGTGAGTTTGAATCTAAAATTGATTCAAAGCATGAAAGATAGAAGTAATTGCTTAATCAGCAAATGGAACTAGTATTGAAGCAATATAATTCATATTACACAAGAATCCTACAATGATTCTTCATCCCGGATCAAAAGCAAAACTTAAATCACATGAAAAAGTAAAGAGAGAGATATAACTAGAATGATGAAGAGATCATGATGGTCCATCAAAGCTCTAAGATCTTTCCTGGGGCTTGATTCTTCAATGGATAGGGAGAAGAGATGAATTTACGGTTAAGAGAGCTTCTAAAATTGCCCCCAATCTGCTACAGCAAGGTGTATAAGTTTAGACATCTTTGTACAGTAATTGGTATTTTGGTATCCTTTCGGTCGGGAGAGGACAAGTCACAATGAGCTTTCCATTCATCGCTCCTCTAAAAATTGTCTGTAGAAATGTAAAATCAGTTTCGTGAATATTCCTAACAAATATTTAGAAGCAAACATTTCCAAAAATACTAACTTCTTAAATTGGTGTCAACTTTCATATCTATCGGAAAAAGGTTACAATAATATGCTAAAACAGAAACAAACAAAACAAACTACTAGAATACTAAACTGGTGTTGCTATAAAAAGATGCAATCGATTCAAAAAGTCCAATAGTTAGAAGAAGAGGAGTACCAAAAATACATTAAGAGAAAATTACAAGATAAATGGTTTATCTTTGAATTTGTTTCATAAGAGAGTGATTCGACTTGGATCTTTCCGGTTCACAAATGAGGTGTGGAGACTAAGATCTGATGGTTAATCCCGTTGAAGGTATTAATGTCTTTATGCTCCAGTTTGACGGAAAAGGTACTTGCAAATACTTTGACACCCAAGTTGATTATGGTCGAAAATGAAAGGTATTTAGGGTTAGATTAATGTCTACCTTGATGTGACGCGTTTGTTCGACCATTATAGTAGGGTTCTAAAGTTTTAAGGGTCCTAGAACCTTCTACTTTGGAGAGCTGTGAGAAAGAACAAATGTCATAGGATCCTTCAAGATATGATATGACAGCTTTGCTCCTTCTGGTTGCTCCGATCAAGTGTCCCTCTAAGGCAGATCCATCTTAGGTTCTGCGGTGCTAGAACCTTCATTGAGTCTAGCTTCCCTAAAGGAGTGATGTCATTGGTCTGACGTCAGAGGCGTGACATCACTATTCCTTGATACTCAAATCCGACAATTCTATTCGCATTATCGGTATCCCTCTTCTATGTTGCTAGGGAAGGGTCACTACATAGTCCTCAATTTTTCTACCACATTCACGGGCGGAGATCTTACAGGGGATCTTTTGGGATCTGTTGTATGGATTCAACGACCATTGGCATAGGTTCCCTGGACGATTTTTTATCAAGCTGAACAAGACGGGTCGAGTCTTGAGCTAAATCGGAACAGAGAAAGATAATATGGCGTTATTAGATTCATGTAACCAACCTCACATAGCGGAAAAAGTTTGATGATATAAGCAAGGTTGTCAAGATTGAGATCTTACATCAGAGAAAAGGCAACGGAAAGTTGGTGCGTTTACTTTTTTTCCTTATTGCTGGTTTATTATCAACAAGAAAACTCAACAAATGGTATCAGGCTTGTACTACATAATTATTAGGTTTTTATATTATCATCATCTACTTCTATACTTACAACTTTAGCTTAAAAAATTGTATTTAATAAGCTATTAACAGTTAAGGTAATTCATTATCATTCAAACCTAATAAGATCCTACTGAATCACATTAGTCCAGGAAACAAGGATATGTACCTCTACCACATCAATGAAGTCTTGTTTTTTGTGAAAAACACCAATCCATTTAGTATGATCTGCAGTCCTACATAAAGTAAAAACAAAGTATCAAAAAAACATACCCTCTAAATGATTCATACAAGTCAGAACATAAGCCAACATTTGAATTTACATCATCTAAAGCTATTTAGATAGCATAATTTAATTGTACAACAGAGATAGTGAAAAGTTTCATAGTTCAACTATAAATTAGATTGCAACAGAGATAAAGAGATAAGGAAGTTATAATATCATACCCAGAATCCATTTTCATGTGATGAGCATTGAAGAAAAATACTATAGATGGAATTAAAGTAATGTCAAAATATTTGACATAAACTTGAATGTCCTGGGAGTCAACATCAACCAGTGCGACAGTTGCGAATTTGGACACCTCTCTTTCTGCTTTAGAAAGCTGTGTCAACACCACAAATTCAAACTAAAGGGTTCGAATTGGGAATAAAATAAAATTATAAAGAAAAAGTTGTGAGTTTAAAGACAAAATTAAAAAAGTGAGAAAAGGAAAGCATACAATTTGATCAAGGTTAAGACAGATAGGATCAGAGACACGGCCAAAGCGGAGGACGAGAACCTTATCAATGGTATCTCTAATGATGGAATCAACCTCTCTTTTTTGCGACAAAGTTTTCATGTTACTCATTCTTCTTTACTGCGACAAAAAATGAAAGGAAGTCAGACAATGTTTTTCTTCACCGATGTTTTATATGCAAACATTCAAACACAATACTTCAGTTTTCATACTACAATTGAAGCTCAAACAACTAATCAACATTCAATTTTAAAACTCATAAGTATGAAAGTTTACTAAAAAAATTAAAACTAGACCATGACACAAGCAAAAATCAATATATTATATCAACTAAGGAGTTCATGACAATCAAATTTTGTAGACTGCGGCGTTTTTTTCCTTGATAAGAGATGCACAATCACCATTAGGAGAAGTCTTTCACAAGTAACAAATGTTTATAACAATGAGAAAGTTTTTGGCTGAGTTTTATATATATCACAATTTCAATGATGAGAAAGAAAATCCAACATGATCTGTGGGTAGTACCATTACCTAAACAATAAAAAGAATCCTTGTCAAAAGTCTAAGCGCATTGCGACTTTTCTCAAAGTTCATAACTTTTTAACCTCCATTCCATTAACACTTGACTGCAATTTAAACAGTGATTGTAATTCATATTGTTTCCCTTAAATGACTATCACAAATCCATATATATTATCACCGAGTAGTCATTCCCGGATAGCGGCGCGGAGCGAATGACTCCAAAAATGGAATAGCGGAATAGCATATCGGGAAATCGGGATGACAGCTCTATTTGATAATTTTCGGGAAAAATTACATATAATAATTTTAAACATTTATATAGTAAAAAAAAACAAATAACTCAACTCATAAAATATTCATAAATTAAGGCACACATGAATGTGCATAAACTACTACAATAGAAGGTTAAGGTTGATTCTTAACTCAAATTTGATTGAAAAACCTAAAATTATTCATAAAAGTTGTAAATTTAAGGGGTAATTTTGGTGTTTTAGGGAAGGTAAAAGGAGCTTAAAATTACCTTGCATCTCATCTCTATTTGCAAAGCAAAGGACTATGGAACATTTTCACAGAAGGAATATAGCGTTTGATGAAAACACAAAAACAAATTTCCTTCTAAGTTAACAAAATTTCTTTAAGATTTGAAAAGAGGAATATACGAAGGAACGTCTAAGAAGCAAGAAAGTTAATAGCAGTAAACTTAATACTAACCGAAACCTGATGCAGCGCGGAAGCTTCTAACGGAGAGTTTCACGATCGTGGCTGTTTGCAAAGTGCGGCGCTACCGTGGAAGAGACGACCGAAGTTCGACGCGAGGAATACACGAAATAAAATACTATATTTTAGAAAAACTAGACAATGACCCGCGCATCGCGCGGATAATTAATTTATTAAAAAAAACCATATATTTTAATTAATTGTTTTAACAAAATTGTTGCATTTTTTTTATAATAAACTGTGATATTTAGTTCAAATGTTAGAATTTACAGTAAATAGTATAACTCTTTTAAGTATTTTAATAGTATTTGAAATTATAAAATTTAACGATTGTGTAGAAAGATATTAATAATAATGATAAAACATTATATACATAAATTAAATTATAGAATAACATGTTTGTAAATATTTGCAAAGAAAAATAGAATGACAGATATACACTAAATATTGAGATCAACTTGTTCAATTTTTATATTAATGTTTAAATTTGAAGTGAAATACTTTAGTTACAAAATTTTAACATACTTAATTGTTTTAAATTTTTTATTAAAATATGTAGAAAGCAAACAATACTTTAAGATAAATTATATTTTTTAAAACAGAAAAAATATGGTGTACCTTACAATACACCATAATAAAAAAATTATTCTACCTTAATTTAAATTTTCAAAAAAATTGTAAAAAATATTTTATTATAGGTTATTTTACCAAATACAAAACATAGTCACATATATTAATTATAAGTAATATCATATAATATAATTACATTCACTTATAAGTAATTATAAGTTTCACAAAATTCATATACATGTATAAATTTAATATTGAAAATTAACGTTTTACAAAAGAACAACAAAAGTTATAAATATATTATTTTCATAATTATAATCTCTAGAATAATATTCCTCACACATCCAATCACTTTGCCAATTAAAATTCTATTTTTTAATCAATGGTGACTCAATCTCTCATTATTGTCGGACACAATATGTGAGTTAAGTTGAATAAAAAAGTTAAATTATAATTGATCAAATCTCCTATATGATATATAATTAAAAAAGATAAATAAAAAACAAAGACAAAAAAGGGAATGGACTTGAAATTTCTTACCTTTTTTAATTCATCCAATTAATTATAGAAAAATAAAAGTGAACTCAAATAATAAATTATCCTAATTCTCCCTTAGCCTTTGTCAATCCAAATGTGATTTATCAACTCACTTTTTCTCGATAAAAAATGTGATTCAACACCTCTTTATCGTCTGACAAAATATGTGACTCAACCTGGAAAAATAAAGAAATTCCATCCGTTTTTTTATTGTTCCAATTAATTATAGTAAAGGAAAAATGAACTCAAGTAATATATTAGTCTAATTATCTTTTAACCTTTGTCCATCAAAATTTTAATTATAATAAAATGTGATTTACCAACTAACTTTTTTCTCCATAAAAATGTGATTCAACCTGAAAATTCAACAAATAATGAAATTATAACTATTCAAATCACATACATGAGATAATAAAAATGAACTATATAAAGTAAGAAGGAAAAAAATCTTCAAAATTACATAAATTTCTTATTCTTCCTTTAACTATATGAAGGAGAATGTAAATTCAAATAATATATTTGACCAATTCATAGTTAACATTGTCAGTTGATGAAATTGAAGAGAAAGTTTTTAAAAGAGAAATGAAAAAAAAGAATGAGATTGAAGATCATTTCTTTAGGTATTTATAATGAATGCATAGAAATTAAATTAAATAAAGATTGATTGGATAGTAAAAAACGTCCATTAAAGTATATTTTTTTATATACTTAACGGAAAAAGTTAATAGTTATTTTTGTAACGCATTTATATTAATACATTTATATATTTTAAAAATTGATTAGTCAACCCATTATTTATCAAAATAGTAACTGATAAATAATAATAAGTATTTTACCAAGGACCTTCCAAATAGTATTTTTATGATATCTTTAGTGAAGATTAAAAACTAAAAAAAAACTAATAATGGTAGGAAGTTATGGAATAGAAAAGAAATTGCTATAAATTTATAATAATTCAAAACAAAATACATTATTACTGTTAGAATTATATTGTCTTTTACATAAGAACCCGATTGGATAGTAAAAAATGTACATTAAAGTATATTTTTTTATATTTTGAACCGAAAAAGTTAATAGTTAATTTTGTAAAGTATTTATATTAATACATTTATATATTTTAAAAAATGATTAATCTATCAATTATTTATCAAAATAGTAACTGATAAGTAATAAGTTTTGCACAAAGACCTATAAAAGATTATTTATGGTATCTTTAATGGAGATTAAAAACTGTTAAAAAAAATTAATAATGGTAGAAAGTTATGGATTGAAAAATGTCTTACATTATTACTCAAAAAAATATATTCTTTTTTATAAGAATTTTTAAATCAATATATTACTTAAAATTATATATTTTATAAAAACACCTATTTTTTTAATCTTTCATTAATACAAATATGACAGAAAATAAGACCAAAAGAAATAATATTATAATTTTATTTAGTATAGCAAAGACTATTATAATTTTATATTATATTAGAATATTTTAGACTAAAAGATGTTAAACAATGTTTCAATATTTCAATTTAATTATGATTAACTTAATAATTTTTTTTATAGTTTTCTATATTTTTTAGCCATAACAAAAATGCAAGGGGAAATAAGACTTAAAAAAAACATTATTACTATTAGAATTAGATCAATATTTAAAATTAGAAATAAAATTAAAACATAAAAATGTTACTATTTTTTTATAGAATTATGTATTTTATATTTTAATGTGTTGTCTTTATTATAAGGAAATATAAGTATATATATTATTTAAATTATATTTTATACAGTAGTATCTATTTTGTAATTTTTCAAGAGACAAAATAAGACTAAATTAAATATTATGTCAAACACTATTATAACTTTATATTGAATTAAAATATTTTAGGCTAAAAAATTTGTCTTAACTATCGACTTAATATAAATTTATCTACTTAAAATAACTTTAGATATTATTTTATTATTATTAATAGTGGTGGTTTAATATTAATAGTGATGGTTTAATATTATTATATTATTATTAATATTATTATTATTATTATTTATTTTAATATTATTATTAATTGTGGTATTGAATTGAAGTTGGTGTGAAGAATTAAAATAAGAGTGATAAAAATTTTAAATTTTAATATGATGCCACATAAGCGTTAGGATTCTAATATGATGACAAGTAAGAATTAGGGTTAGGGTTGTGTCCAAGGTTGCTATCATGACAACCTTGGATTTATATTAAGTAGATAGATAGATTGATTAGTCAACCCATTATTTATCAAAATAGTAACTGATAAATAATAATAAGTATTTTACCAAGGACCTATTCAAATAGTATTTTTATGATATCTTTAATGAAGATTAAAAACTAAAAAAAACTAATAATGGTAGTAAGTTATGGAATAGTAAAGAAATTGCTATAAATTTATAATAATTCAAAACAAAATACATTATTACTGTTAGAATTATATTGTCTTTTATATAAGAACCCGATTGGATAGTAAAAAATGTACATTAAAGTATATCTTTTTATATTTTGAACCGAAAAAGTTAATAGTTAATTTTGTAAAGTATTTATATTAATACATTTATATATTTTAAAAAATGATTAGTCTATCAATTATTTATCAAAATAGTAACTGATAAGTAATAAGTTTTGCACAAAGACCTATAAAAGATTATTTATGGTATCTTTAATGGAGATTAAAAACTGTTAAAAAAATTAATAATGGTAGGAAGTTATGGATTGAAAAATGTCTTACATTATTACTCTTAAAAATATATTCTTTTTTATAAGAATTTTTATATCTATATATTACTTAAAATTATATATTTTATAGAAACACCTGTTTTTTTAATCTTTCATTAATACAAATATGACAGAAAATAAGACCAAAAGAAATAATATTATAATTTTATTTAGTATAGCAAAGACTATTAAAATTTTATATTATATTAGAATATTTTAGACTAAAAGATGTTAAACAATGTTTCAATATTTCAATTTAATTATGATTAACTTAATAATTTTTTTTATAGTTTTCTATATTTTTTTAGCCATAACAAAAATGCAAGGGGAAATAAGACTTAAAAAAAACATTATTACTATTAGAATTAGATCAATATTTAAAATTAGAAATAAAATTAAAACATAAAAATGTTACTATTTTTTTATAGAATTATGTATTTTATATTTTAATGTGTTGTCTTTATTATAAGGAAATATAAGTATATATATTATTTAAATTATATTTTATACAGTAGTATCTATTTTGTAATTTTTCAAGAGACAAAATAAGACTAAATTAAATATTATGTCAAACACTATTATAACTTTATATTGAATTAAAATATTTTAGGCTAAAAAATTTGTCTTAACTATCGACTTAATATAAATTTATCTACTTAAAATAACTTTAGATATTATTTTATTATTATTAATAGTGGTGGTTTAATATTAATAGTGATGGTTTAATATTATTATATTATTATTAATATTATTATTATTATTATTTATTTTAATATTATTATTAATTGTGGTATTGAATTGAAGTTGGTGTGAAGAATTAAAATAAGAGTGATAAAAATTTTAAATTTTAATATGATGCCACATAAGCGTTAGGATTCTAATATGATGACAAGTAAGAATTAGGGTTAGGGTTGTGTCCAAGGTTGCTATCATGACAACCTTGGATTTATATTAAGTAGATAGATAGATTGATTAGTCAACCCATTATTTATCAAAATAGTAACTGATAAATAATAATAAGTATTTTACCAAGGACCTATTCAAATAGTATTTTTATGATATCTTTAATGAAGATTAAAAACTAAAAAAAACTAATAATGGTAGTAAGTTATGGAATAGAAAAGAAATTGCTATAAATTTATAATAATTCAAAACAAAATACATTATTACTGTTAGAATTATATTGTCTTTTATATAAGAACCCGATTGGATAGTAAAAAATGTACATTAAAGTATATCTTTTTATATTTTGAACCGAAAAAGTTAATAGTTAATTTTGTAAAGTATTTATATTAATACATTTATATATTTTAAAAAATGATTAGTCTATCAATTATTTATCAAAATAGTAACTGATAAGTAATAAGTTTTGCACAAAGACCTATAAAAGATTATTTATGGTATCTTTAATGGAGATTAAAAACTGTTAAAAAAATTAATAATGGTAGGAAGTTATGGATTGAAAAATGTCTTACATTATTACTCTTAAAAATATATTCTTTTTTATAAGAATTTTTAAATCTATATATTACTTAAAATTATATATTTTATAGAAACACCTGTTTTTTTAATCTTTCATTAATACAAATATGACAGAAAATAAGACCAAAAGAAATAATATTATAATTTTATTTAGTATAGCAAAGACTATTAAAATTTTATATTATATTAGAATATTTTAGACTAAAAGATGTTAAACAATGTTTCAATATTTCAATTTAATTATGATTAACTTAATAATTTTTTTTATAGTTTTCTATATTTTTTTAGCCATAACAAAAATGCAAGGGGAAATAAGACTTAAAAAAAACATTATTACTATTAGAATTAGATCAATATTTAAAATTAGAAATAAAATTAAAACATAAAAATGTTACTATTTTTTTATAGAATTATGTATTTTATATTTTAATGTGTTGTCTTTATTATAAGGAAATATAAGTATATATATTATTTAAATTATATTTTATACAGTAGTATCTATTTTGTAATTTTTCAAGAGACAAAATAAGACTAAATTAAATATTATGTCAAACACTATTATAACTTTATATTGAATTAAAATATTTTAGGCTAAAAAATTTGTCTTAACTATCGACTTAATATAAATTTATCTACTTAAAATAACTTTAGATATTATTTTATTATTATTATTAATAGTGGTGGTTTAATATTAATAGTGATGGTTTAATATTATTATATTATTATTAATATTATTATTATTATTATTTATTTTAATATTATTATTAATTGTGGTATTGAATTGAAGTTGGTGTGAAGAATTAAAATAAGAGTGATAAAAATTTTAAATTTTAATATGATGCCACATAAGCGTTAGGATTCTAATATGATGACAAGTAAGAATTAGGGTTAGGGTTGTGTCCAAGGTTGCTATCATGACAACCTTGGATTTATATTAAGTAGATAGATAGATTGATTAGTCAACCCATTATTTATCAAAATAGTAACTGATAAATAATAATAAGTATTTTACCAAGGACCTATTCAAATAGTATTTTTATGATATCTTTAATGAAGATTAAAAACTAAAAAAAACTAATAATGGTAGTAAGTTATGGAATAGAAAAGAAATTGCTATAAATTTATAATAATTCAAAACAAAATACATTATTACTGTTAGAATTATATTGTCTTTTATATAAGAACCCGATTGGATAGTAAAAAATGTACATTAAAGTATATCTTTTTATATTTTGAACCGAAAAAGTTAATAGTTAATTTTGTAAAGTATTTATATTAATACATTTATATATTTTAAAAAATGATTAGTCTATCAATTATTTATCAAAATAGTAACTGATAAGTAATAAGTTTTGCACAAAGACCTATAAAAGATTATTTATGGTATCTTTAATGGAGATTAAAAACTGTTAAAAAAATTAATAATGGTAGGAAGTTATGGATTGAAAAATGTCTTACATTATTACTCTTAAAAATATATTCTTTTTTATAAGAATTTTTAAATCTATATATTACTTAAAATTATATATTTTATAGAAACACCTGTTTTTTTAATCTTTCATTAATACAAATATGACAGAAAATAAGACCAAAAGAAATAATATTATAATTTTATTTAGTATAGCAAAGACTATTAAAATTTTATATTATATTAGAATATTTTAGACTAAAAGATGTTAAACAATGTTTCAATATTTCAATTTAATTATGATTAACTTAATAATTTTTTTTTATAGTTTTCTATATTTTTTTAGCCATAACAAAAATGCAAGGGGAAATAAGACTTAAAAAAAACATTATTACTATTAGAATTAGATCAATATTTAAAATTAGAAATAAAATTAAAACATAAAAATGTTACTATTTTTTTATAGAATTATGTATTTTATATATTAATGTGTTGTCTTTATTATAAGGAAATATAAGTATATATATTATTTAAATTATATTTTATACAGTAGTATCTATTTTGTAATTTTTCAAGAGACAAAATAAGACTAAATTAAATATTATGTCAAACACTATTATAACTTTATATTGAATTAAAATATTTTAGGCTAAAAAATTTGTCTTAACTATCGACTTAATATAAATTTATCTACTTAAAATAACTTTAGATATTATTTTATTATTATTAATAGTGGTGGTTTAATATTAATAGTGATGGTTTAATATTATTATATTATTATTAATATTATTATTATTATTATTTATTTTAATATTATTATTAATTATGGTATTGAATTGAAGTTGGTGTGAAGAATTAAAATAAGAGTGATAAAAATTTTAAATTTTAATATGATGCCACATAAGCGTTAGGATTCTAATATGATGACAAGTAAGAATTAGGGTTAGGGTTGTGTCCAAGGTTGCTATCATGACAACCTTGGATTTATATTAAGTAGATAGATAGATTGATTAGTCAACCCATTATTTATCAAAATAGTAACTGATAAATAATAATAAGTATTTTACCAAGGACCTATTCAAATAGTATTTTTATGATATCTTTAATGAAGATTAAAAACTAAAAAAAACTAATAATGGTAGTAAGTTATGGAATAGAAAAGAAATTGCTATAAATTTATAATAATTCAAAACAAAATACATTATTACTGTTAGAATTATATTGTCTTTTATATAAGAACCCGATTGGATAGTAAAAAATGTACATTAAAGTATATCTTTTTATATTTTGAACCGAAAAAGTTAATAGTTAATTTTGTAAAGTATTTATATTAATACATTTATATATTTTAAAAAATGATTAGTCTATCAATTATTTATCAAAATAGTAACTGATAAGTAATAAGTTTTGCACAAAGACCTATAAAAGATTATTTATGGTATCTTTAATGGAGATTAAAAACTGTTAAAAAAATTAATAATGGTAGGAAGTTATGGATTGAAAAATGTCTTACATTATTACTCTTAAAAATATATTCTTTTTTATAAGAATTTTTAAATCTATATATTACTTAAAATTATATATTTTATAGAAACACCTGTTTTTTTAATCTTTCATTAATACAAATATGACAGAAAATAAGACCAAAAGAAATAATATTATAATTTTATTTAGTATAGCAAAGACTATTAAAATTTTATATTATATTAGAATATTTTAGACTAAAAGATGTTAAACAATGTTTCAATATTTCAATTTAATTATGATTAACTTAATAATTTTTTTTATAGTTTTCTATATTTTTTTAGCCATAACAAAAATGCAAGGGGAAATAAGACTTAAAAAAAACATTATTACTATTAGAATTAGATCAATATTTAAAATTAGAAATAAAATTAAAACATAAAAATGTTACTATTTTTTTATAGAATTATGTATTTTATATTTTAATGTGTTGTCTTTATTATAAGGAAATATAAGTATATATATTATTTAAATTATATTTTATACAGTAGTATCTATTTTGTAATTTTTCAAGAGACAAAATAAGACTAAATTAAATATTATGTCAAACACTATTATAACTTTATATTGAATTAAAATATTTTAGGCTAAAAAATTTGTCTTAACTATCGACTTAATATAAATTTATCTACTTAAAATAACTTTAGATATTATTTTATTATTATTAATAGTGGTGGTTTAATATTAATAGTGATGGTTTAATATTATTATATTATTATTAATATTATTATTATTATTATTTATTTTAATATTATTATTAATTGTGGTATTGAATTGAAGTTGGTGTGAAGAATTAAAATAAGAGTGATAAAAATTTTAAATTTTAATATGATGCCACATAAGCGTTAGGATTCTAATATGATGACAAGTAAGAATTAGGGTTAGGGTTGTGTCCAAGGTTGCTATCATGACAACCTTGGATTTATATTAAGTAGATAGATAGATTGATTAGTCAACCCATTATTTATCAAAATAGTAACTGATAAATAATAATAAGTATTTTACCAAGGACCTATTCAAATAGTATTTTTATGATATCTTTAATGAAGATTAAAAACTAAAAAAAACTAATAATGGTAGTAAGTTATGGAATAGAAAAGAAATTGCTATAAATTTATAATAATTCAAAACAAAATACATTATTACTGTTAGAATTATATTGTCTTTTATATAAGAACCCGATTGGATAGTAAAAAATGTACATTAAAGTATATCTTTTTATATTTTGAACCGAAAAAGTTAATAGTTAATTTTGTAAAGTATTTATATTAATACATTTATATATTTTAAAAAATGATTAGTCTATCAATTATTTATCAAAATAGTAACTGATAAGTAATAAGTTTTGCACAAAGACCTATAAAAGATTATTTATGGTATCTTTAATGGAGATTAAAAACTGTTAAAAAAATTAATAATGGTAGGAAGTTATGGATTGAAAAATGTCTTACATTATTACTCTTAAAAATATATTCTTTTTTATAAGAATTTTTAAATCTATATATTACTTAAAATTATATATTTTATAGAAACACCTGTTTTTTTAATCTTTCATTAATACAAATATGACAGAAAATAAGACCAAAAGAAATAATATTATAATTTTATTTAGTATAGCAAAGACTATTAAAATTTTATATTATATTAGAATATTTTAGACTAAAAGATGTTAAACAATGTTTCAATATTTCAATTTAATTATGATTAACTTAATAATTTTTTTTATAGTTTTCTATATTTTTTTAGCCATAACAAAAATGCAAGGGGAAATAAGACTTAAAAAAAACATTATTACTATTAGAATTAGATCAATATTTAAAATTAGAAATAAAATTAAAACATAAAAATGTTACTATTTTTTTATAGAATTATGTATTTTATATATTAATGTGTTGTCTTTATTATAAGGAAATATAAGTATATATATTATTTAAATTATATTTTATACAGTAGTATCTATTTTGTAATTTTTCAAGAGACAAAATAAGACTAAATTAAATATTATGTCAAACACTATTATAACTTTATATTGAATTAAAATATTTTAGGCTAAAAAATTTGTCTTAACTATCGACTTAATATAAATTTATCTACTTAAAATAACTTTAGATATTATTTTATTATTATTAATAGTGGTGGTTTAATATTAATAGTGATGGTTTAATATTATTATATTATTATTAATATTATTATTATTATTATTTATTTTAATATTATTATTAATTATGGTATTGAATTGAAGTTGGTGTGAAGAATTAAAATAAGAGTGATAAAAATTTTAAATTTTAATATGATGCCACATAAGCGTTAGGATTCTAATATGATGACAAGTAAGAATTAGGGTTAGGGTTGTGTCCAAGGTTGCTATCATGACAACCTTGGATTTATATTAAGTAGATAGATAGATTGATTAGTCAACCCATTATTTATCAAAATAGTAACTGATAAATAATAATAAGTATTTTACCAAGGACCTATTCAAATAGTATTTTTATGATATCTTTAATGAAGATTAAAAACTAAAAAAAACTAATAATGGTAGTAAGTTATGGAATAGAAAAGAAATTGCTATAAATTTATAATAATTCAAAACAAAATACATTATTACTGTTAGAATTATATTGTCTTTTATATGAGAACCCGATTGGATAGTAAAAAATGTACATTAAAGTATATCTTTTTATATTTTGAACCGAAAAAGTTAATAGTTAATTTTGTAAAGTATTTATATTAATACATTTATATATTTTAAAAAATGATTAGTCTATCAATTATTTATCAAAATAGTAACTGATAAGTAATAAGTTTTGCACAAAGACCTATAAAAGATTATTTATGGTATCTTTAATGGAGATTAAAAACTGTTAAAAAAATTATTAATGGTAGGAAGTTATGGATTGAAAAATGTCTTACATTATTACTCTTAAAAATATATTCTTTTTTATAAGAATTTTTCAATCTATATATTACTTAAAATTATATATTTTATAGAAACACCTGTTTTTTTAATCTTTCATTAATACAAATATGACAGAAAATAAGACCAAAAGAAATAATATTATAATTTTATTTAGTATAGCAAAGACTATTAAAATTTTATATTATATTAGAATATTTTAGACTAAAAGATGTTAAACAATGTTTCAATATTTCAATTTAATTATGATTAACTTAATAATTTTTTTTTATAGTTTTCTATATTTTTTTAGCCATAACAAAAATGCAAGGGGAAATAAGACTTAAAAAAAACATTATTACTATTAGAATTAGATCAATATTTAAAATTAGAAATAAAATTAAAACATAAAAATGTTACTATTTTTTTATAGAATTATGTATTTTATATATTAATGTGTTGTCTTTATTATAAGGAAATATAAGTATATATATTATTTAAATTATATTTTATACAGTAGTATCTATTTTGTAATTTTTCAAGAGACAAAATAAGACTAAATTAAATATTATGTCAAACACTATTATAACTTTATATTGAATTAAAATATTTTAGGCTAAAAAATTTGTCTTAACTATCGACTTAATATAAATTTATCTACTTAAAATAACTTTAGATATTATTTTATTATTATTAATAGTGGTGGTTTAATATTAATAGTGATGGTTTAATATTATTATATTATTATTAATATTATTATTATTATTATTTATTTTAATATTATTATTAATTATGGTATTGAATTGAAGTTGGTGTGAAGAATTAAAATAAGAGTGATAAAAATTTTAAATTTTAATATGATGCCACATAAGCGTTAGGATTCTAATATGATGACAAGTAAGAATTAGGGTTAGGGTTGTGTCCAAGGTTGCTATCATGACAACCTTGGATTTATATTAAGTAGATAGATAGATTGATTAGTCAACCCATTATTTATCAAAATAGTAACTGATAAATAATAATAAGTATTTTACCAAGGACCTATTCAAATAGTATTTTTATGATATCTTTAATGAAGATTAAAAACTAAAAAAAACTAATAATGGTAGTAAGTTATGGAATAGAAAAGAAATTGCTATAAATTTATAATAATTCAAAACAAAATACATTATTACTGTTAGAATTATATTGTCTTTTATATAAGAACCCGATTGGATAGTAAAAAATGTACATTAAAGTATATCTTTTTATATTTTGAACCGAAAAAGTTAATAGTTAATTTTGTAAAGTATTTATATTAATACATTTATATATTTTAAAAAATGATTAGTCTATCAATTATTTATCAAAATAGTAACTGATAAGTAATAAGTTTTGCACAAAGACCTATAAAAGATTATTTATGGTATCTTTAATGGAGATTAAAAACTGTTAAAAAAATTAATAATGGTAGGAAGTTATGGATTGAAAAATGTCTTACATTATTACTCTTAAAAATATATTCTTTTTTATAAGAATTTTTAAATCTATATATTACTTAAAATTATATATTTTATAGAAACACCTGTTTTTTTAATCTTTCATTAATACAAATATGACAGAAAATAAGACCAAAAGAAATAATATTATAATTTTATTTAGTATAGCAAAGACTATTAAAATTTTATATTATATTAGAATATTTTAGACTAAAAGATGTTAAACAATGTTTCAATATTTCAATTTAATTATGATTAACTTAATAATTTTTTTTTATAGTTTTCTATATTTTTTTAGCCATAACAAAAATGCAAGGGGAAATAAGACTTAAAAAAAACATTATTACTATTAGAATTAGATCAATATTTAAAATTAGAAATAAAATTAAAACATAAAAATGTTACTATTTTTTTATAGAATTATGTATTTTATATTTTAATGTGTTGTCTTTATTATAAGGAAATATAAGTATATATATTATTTAAATTATATTTTATACAGTAGTATCTATTTTGTAATTTTTCAAGAGACAAAATAAGACTAAATTAAATATTATGTCAAACACTATTATAACTTTATATTGAATTAAAATATTTTAGGCTAAAAAATTTGTCTTAACTATCGACTTAATATAAATTTATCTACTTAAAATAACTTTAGATATTATTTTATTATTATTAATAGTGGTGGTTTAATATTAATAGTGATGGTTTAATATTATTATATTATTATTAATATTATTATTATTATTATTTATTTTAATATTATTATTAATTATGGTATTGAATTGAAGTTGGTGTGAAGAATTAAAATAAGAGTGATAAAAATTTTAAATTTTAATATGATGCCACATAAGCGTTAGGATTCTAATATGATGACAAGTAAGAATTAGGGTTAGGGTTGTGTCCAAGGTTGCTATCATGACAACCTTGGATTTATATTAAGTAGATAGATAGATTGATTAGTCAACCCATTATTTATCAAAATAGTAACTGATAAATAATAATAAGTATTTTACCAAGGACCTATTCAAATAGTATTTTTATGATATCTTTAATGAAGATTAAAAACTAAAAAAAACTAATAATGGTAGTAAGTTATGGAATAGAAAAGAAATTGCTATAAATTTATAATAATTCAAAACAAAATACATTATTACTGTTAGAATTATATTGTCTTTTATATGAGAACCCGATTGGATAGTAAAAAATGTACATTAAAGTATATCTTTTTATATTTTGAACCGAAAAAGTTAATAGTTAATTTTGTAAAGTATTTATATTAATACATTTATATATTTTAAAAAATGATTAGTCTATCAATTATTTATCAAAATAGTAACTGATAAGTAATAAGTTTTGCACAAAGACCTATAAAAGATTATTTATGGTATCTTTAATGGAGATTAAAAACTGTTAAAAAAATTAATAATGGTAGGAAGTTATGGATTGAAAAATGTCTTACATTATTACTCTTAAAAATATATTCTTTTTTATAAGAATTTTTAAATCTATATATTACTTAAAATTATATATTTTATAGAAACACCTGTTTTTTTAATCTTTCATTAATACAAATATGACAGAAAATAAGACCAAAAGAAATAATATTATAATTTTATTTAGTATAGCAAAGACTATTAAAATTTTATATTATATTAGAATATTTTAGACTAAAAGATGTTAAACAATGTTTCAATATTTCAATTTAATTATGATTAACTTAATAATTTTTTTTTATAGTTTTCTATATTTTTTTAGCCATAACAAAAATGCAAGGGGAAATAAGACTTAAAAAAAACATTATTACTATTAGAATTAGATCAATATTTAAAATTAGAAATAAAATTAAAACATAAAAATGTTACTATTTTTTTATAGAATTATGTATTTTATATTTTAATGTGTTGTCTTTATTATAAGGAAATATAAGTATATATATTATTTAAATTATATTTTATACAGTAGTATCTATTTTGTAATTTTTCAAGAGACAAAATAAGACTAAATTAAATATTATGTCAAACACTATTATAACTTTATATTGAATTAAAATATTTTAGGCTAAAAAATTTGTCTTAACTATCGACTTAATATAAATTTATCTACTTAAAATAACTTTAGATATTATTTTATTATTATTAATAGTGGTGGTTTAATATTAATAGTGATGGTTTAATATTATTATATTATTATTAATATTATTATTATTATTATTTATTTTAATATTATTATTAATTATGGTATTGAATTGAAGTTGGTGTGAAGAATTAAAATAAGAGTGATAAAAATTTTAAATTTTAATATGATGCCACATAAGCGTTAGGATTCTAATATGATGACAAGTAAGAATTAGGGTTAGGGTTGTGTCCAAGGTTGCTATCATGACAACCTTGGATTTATATTAAGTAGATAGATAGATTGATTAGTCAACCCATTATTTATCAAAATAGTAACTGATAAATAATAATAAGTATTTTACCAAGGACCTATTCAAATAGTATTTTTATGATATCTTTAATGAAGATTAAAAACTAAAAAAAACTAATAATGGTAGTAAGTTATGGAATAGAAAAGAAATTGCTATAAATTTATAATAATTCAAAACAAAATACATTATTACTGTTAGAATTATATTGTCTTTTATATGAGAACCCGATTGGATAGTAAAAAATGTACATTAAAGTATATCTTTTTATATTTTGAACCGAAAAAGTTAATAGTTAATTTTGTAAAGTATTTATATTAATACATTTATATATTTTAAAAAATGATTAGTCTATCAATTATTTATCAAAATAGTAACTGATAAGTAATAAGTTTTGCACAAAGACCTATAAAAGATTATTTATGGTATCTTTAATGGAGATTAAAAACTGTTAAAAAAATTATTAATGGTAGGAAGTTATGGATTGAAAAATGTCTTACATTATTACTCTTAAAAATATATTCTTTTTTATAAGAATTTTTCAATCTATATATTACTTAAAATTATATATTTTATAGAAACACCTGTTTTTTTAATCTTTCATTAATACAAATATGACAGAAAATAAGACCAAAAGAAATAATATTATAATTTTATTTAGTATAGCAAAGACTATTAAAATTTTATATTATATTAGAATATTTTAGACTAAAAGATGTTAAACAATGTTTCAATATTTCAATTTAATTATGATTAACTTAATAATTTTTTTTATAGTTTTCTATATTTTTTTTAGCCATAACAAAAATGCAAGGGGAAATAAGACTTAAAAAAAAACACTATTACTATTAGAATTAGATCAATATTTAAAATTAGAAATAAAATTAAAACATAAAAATGTTACTATTTTTTTATAGAATTATGTATTTTATATTTTAATGTGTTGTCTTTATTATAAGGAAATATAAGTATATATATTATTTAAATTATATTTTATACAGTAGTATCTATTTTGTAATTTTTCAAGGAAAAAAATAAGACTAAATTAAATATTATGTCAAACACTATTATAACTTTATATTGAATTAAAATATTTTAGGCTAAAAAATTTGTCTTAACTATCGACTTAATATAAATTTATCTACTTAAAATAACTTTATATATTATTTTATTATTATTATTAGTGGTGGTTTAATATTAATAGTGATGGTTTAATATTATTATATTATTATTAATATTATTATTATTATTATTATTATTATTATTATTTATTTTAATATTATTATTAATTGTGGTATTGAATTGAAGTTGGTGTGAAGAATTAAAATAAGAGTGATAAAAATTTTAAATTTTAATATGATGCCACATAAGCGTTAGGATTCTAATATGATGCCACGTAAGAATTAGAGTTAGGGTTGTGTCCAAGGTTGCTATCATGACAACCTTGGATTTATATTAAGTAGATGTGAAAATTGGAAATTAGACCGGACCTAACCAAAAAAAAAAAGAAAAAGAATAAATGTTTTAAAAATCAAATCGGAGAAAAAACAGTTAAAATATGTGGGTCATGGTTCAATGGTTTCAACTTTAATGGAATTGTATATTAAATTTAAATTAAAAAAATAAATAAATATATTATGAAATATTATAATAAAATTAAATTATATCATAATTTATAAAATAAAATTCTCAAATAATTACGACACTAATAAACTAACTTACAAAATAAAAAAAAATGCAATGTAATACTTAATAACAAATTATAAAATTAGTTAAGGACTAATATTTTTATATTTTTCCTAATCTATCATATAAGAAAGATAGATGTTCTTGAAATACCATTTATACCCTTTTTTCCAAATTCTCTTAAATTAGGCTGTCCACGTGGACATCTTCTTTTTCCAATTTTTTCCTTTCACTAACTCTACACACAGATAACCTTTTTATTTTCTTTCCTTTTCCTTAATCAACCTTTTGCTTGCCTTTTCAGTTTTCTTTCCTGTTGCTTTTCTCAATACCATTTGTTACTTTTCTTTTTTTCAATCATATCCTATCAAATCTGCAGCAGATTGAACCTATCAGCTTTGCTTGCAACCATGAATTTGGTTCAATCGATACAAACCACTTCTCTTAAATATCTTTCCTAAAACTATACCAACATTTAACTCTTTCAAAATCTCTCTCATTTCTTTAAACCTGTTAATATTTTTTCTGTGATGAATTTGTTATAACTTTATTGATTAAAGCTACTATTTTTTCTCTTCTATTTTCTTCTTCAGATCTGTAGAAGATTGTAGATGAGATTTTGAATTTGGAGCTAATAATAGATCAAAGATAGTCAGATACACATCATGTTGATAGACATATTTTTTATCAAATAGTCAACAAAATAAATATAAATTAACTGTCCACTTGCAACACATCAAATCTTTTTAAAAAAAATTAACATTCATCCCCTCAACCTTTTTTTTAATTTACAATTGGTCATAATTGAGAAACCAATAAATAGATTTAATATCAATTTTAAAAAATTAACATTAAATGAAAATAGAAAATAATAAAACAAAATTAAGAGAAACTAAATTTTAAATTTATGTTACTAATATTTGGTGTTGTTTATACCATATAATCTTTATTACACTATTAAAAAAATGTATTACTCTTTTCAAAATTTATTGTCTATCTTTTTAAATATCATTCACTTATAGTTACAATATTTTTTTTTAATAATTATTTTAATAAATTCTATAATTGATACTACTATAAAAACACTTTAGAATTGACAACTATTTTAAAAAAACAACTAAAATGAAATAAAAACAATATATATTACAATAACTTACAATTTTCAACGGGACATGAAGTTATTGATCAAAATATTTTTTTCAACGGGACATGAAGTTACTTAATGTTGATTATTTATTTCCCAAATAATGATTATTAATTTTAATTAAAAAAAATTATATTAAAAAATGTACATCTAATATTAAAAAAAAAAGTACATTTGAAACGGGACATGAAGTTATTGATCAAAATATTACTTATTATCGGGACATGAAGTTACTAATGAAAATATTTTTTAACGGAACATGAAGTTACTTAATGTTGATTGTTTATTTTTCAAATAATGATTATTAATTTTAATTAAAAAATTATATTAAAAAAATGTCATTTAATATTAAAAAAATGTACATTTAATATTTAAAAATGTAAGGACATGAAGTTATTGATCAAATATTGATTATTAACCGGACATGAAACTACTGATCAAAATATTCTTTTATTAATTATACTTTTAATTATTATTTTTTCACGGATAACTAAATTTTTTTTATTAAAAAAAAAAATGAAACAAATGCGCGTTCCATACCAGAACCCGTGCGAACGCACGAATTTGTTACTAGTTACTTAACTCAAAGTCATAAATTCTCCATCAGTATAATTTTTCACATCTCTTCCAAGACCAACATGAGTTATCACATGTCCATAAACATTACATTATTTCTTCTATCTCTATTTACATTGTCTTGTGTCTTTCAATTTTATTTTTTATTTTTCATCTATATAACTTTAAATGTTTGGAATAATTAACTTTTTTAGATTTAATCAAAGAAATAAAATGAAGTAAAGCATTAAAAAATTATCTTTGGTTTTTAAACCGTTTGGTTCACCAAAATCGATCCCGATTTTACAGTTATTTTGATTTTTTGTGCTTGAAGCAAATTTATTCCAATTTTATATACCTAACTATTTATTGATCCATACCGAACCGAATTAGACAATAGTTCAAGGTTGAACCGGTTCAATTTGATTTTTAAAATATTAAAATAAATATAATTAAATAAATAGAAAATTCAAAAAAAAACTTGAATTTATATAAGAATACAACAAATAAAAACCAAAAATACAAATAGTGGTTAAGGAATGGTATGAGATCTATCATGGCAACACACCACCCCCTATAAAGGAAAATGGTCGGGACAAGAAAATAAAATACAACACGAATTCAAATCATCCTTAAGAAAGAGTGATGAAATCAATGTTAACAAGTGTCCTGAAGATACTGGAACCGTTAGATCTCAACTTCCTAGAACTGTTATCAGTAAACTTAAAGGAAAATGTTAAAAGTGTCCTTAGGGAAATGGTTAAGATTTGAAAAATAGTAAATTTATTTCGGTAATTTGCGTATTTAATGTCTCAAAAATTGAAATATTAAATTTTTTATAAAATATTTACTTTTTTTGGAATGCTTAACCATTGCCCTGCCGAGAACTCTTCCACAGAAAAGTCAACGAAGACTCTCAAAATTGCTAACACATATATAAAATGTTGGAAATTATGAACAATAATTGTCATGGGTGTTGTTACCGAATGACAAAAGAGGCAATTGAGTTAATGACAATAAATATATTGTAAATAGTCCAAGGTAGAAAGTATAGCAAACTTTAAAAGAATTTATAAAATCTTTGAAACATTAAACTCACAAAAGGAGCCAAAGAGAATAAGGTGTCACATGGACATATGTGGTGGTCCCAAGCATTATGCTACTTGTCACAACCAAACAATTCCTCGTCGGTGGCGACACCGGATCCGAGAGCGTGGGCTTGGGCATGGAGGCGGCGACTTGTAAGACGGCACTTGAGCACTTAGGCATGCCGCATCGGAATCGCGGCACTCCGGAGGCCAGCCTGTCATACCCCAAATTTGCCTACATTAATGTAAATAATCAATTTTGCTTATTTAGGTCTTTTATTTTTATTTTTTATTATTTGTTGGTACTAACATCTATTTGCTTTCTTAAGGAGGGGTTTATTTTGTATTTTATTAACTTGGGCTTATTACCATATTCAAGTGGAAAGACCATCTGAAAGGTTCTTGTTAGGGGAGTATATGAAGTGGTTGGGCTAAAGTTGATTCAAATTTTTCTCTGTTGTTGTTGACCCAGATCTTCATTTTATTTGTAATTCATTTTTATTCTTCTAGTTGACCGAGTCAACTATTATAATTCTCAATACTAATCATTTTTATTATTAATTACTAATTACTAACTAGCTGCCATTAATTAAATGGTTATTATTATTAATATTTAATAATTCAATTATTATTGTTAATATTAGGTATTATTATTATTATTATTATTATTATTATTATTATTATTATCAATTATCATTTATAATATAATATTATTAATTATTGTTTTGTGAGAGAGTTAACTATTAGTCAACTAGGGTTCATCCCAGGTCTGCAAGACGCCTCCATGTCCATCACACAAACCCTAAAAATAATATCCAAGCCCAAAACCACGGATTAAATCAAGCCAAAAATCGAAAAGGAAAGAAAGAGATTCAATTGAATATATGATTACAGTACAAATTTCAGTCCAGATACATTTAGATTCTAAACCTAAAAAGAAAAAACTAAATCAAATCAAATTTGATTCATAATGACAATCAAATACAAAATTTCCTAATTAAATCTAATTTTAATCTATAAATTAAAACCTAAGATTAAATCCAAAAGGGGAGAGGGAAGGAGGAGGAGAGAAGAAAATCTTGAACTTGTTGAATCTTCATGCGGATCCTAAACCCTTCACTTAAAAGTTCTTCTTCGTAGAGATTTAGGGTTTCACAACTAAAACCCTAAAATCACTTGAACTCAGCCTCAAATCTGGTACCTATAAATAGAAGGGAAGAAGAAATATTAGGGGCGGATCATCCAGAAAAGCACACAATAAAATACGAGGTAACCACTTAGCTTTTCTTGTTAATCCGATTATTTATGATGTTGATTGTGAAGTTTCAGGAAAAATATATGGGTTAGGGTTAGGATTCTAACGAAATAAGGGTTAGGGTTCCTGAAATTCATATTGTTTCCCTTATGAGACATCATAAATCCATATATAATACTCCCAAGTTAGCAGAAACAGCATATCAGAATGACCGCAATACTTGATAATTTTCGGGAAAAATTATAATAATTTTAAACATTTTTAATGTAAAAATAAACAAATAACCCAATTCTAAAAATATTCATAAATCAAAGCACACATGACTTTTGAAGTGCGTAAAATAAACTCCTATGAAGAAATGTTAATGTTGAGTCTCAACTCAAATTTGGTTGAAAAACCCATCATTATGCTTAAAATGTTGTAAATTTAAAGGATAATTTCGGCTTTTGTTTAGGGGAAAAAGGATAGCAGGACAAAAACATCCCTGCTCCGCTATTTAGCCTATAGCGGGCACTATAATATTCTGCACCGCTAAGGCTCTTCCCGTAGCGGCCGGTCTCTGCTCCGCTATAGCGGGATAACGCTGGTATTGGCCGCTAGTGACTACTCGGTACTTCCTCTGGTCTTATTTATGATAGAAAAATTACTTTTTAAATTCATCGAATAATGAATGTATCTGGTTTACCATATACATTGATTGCCGAATAAATTTGTCTCTTATAACTAGACCGCAGGGAGTATTATTCTTGTCTTGGCAGCCCCTAGAATTGCAGGAACTCATTCCCTTGAATTAATTTCTAACCATACCTCACTATATGTGAAATTATTTCTTTAAATTGTAGAGGAATATGGGAAATAACGTCATAGAAGCAAGAAAATTAATAGCAGTAAACTGAATATTAACCGAAACTTGATGCAGCGTGGAAGCTTGTGACAGGGAGTTTCACGATCGGGGATGTTTGCAAAGTGCGGCGCTACCGTGGTGGATACGACGGACGTTCAACGCGAGGTATGCGACGAATAAATAAACTGAGTAATGTTAAAATTAACTTTTAGAGATTTTTATAATAATCAGAAATTACTTTGAGGTTGTGTTTCCCTGATGATAAAAATTATTTTTTTAAAAAATAAATACCCTAATTTAATATTTTTCTTTGGAATAATTTTAAAATGTATACACGGTAAAAAAAGATAGTTTTACACTGTTATAATAACTTATCATCAATTTTTTTAAAATTTATTTGACTAATTTTAATTTTTTATAAAAATAAAATAAAATATTATAAAAAAAATACAAAATCAAAGTTAAACCTGACTTAAAATAAATTAAATTAAATTAAATTAAATATAAATAAATATATAAAGAATTCAGTTTACTATCCTTCGATTGGATGTTATGTTACTGAAACCTCTTTTAACACTACTTTTTATGGATGGCAAAACGGACCCGGCCCGTTGGCTATGTCTGTTTTGACCTCATTTTTGTGTGAGACGGACAAAGATTTTAGTCTTTCATCCTCTAATGTGATATTCAGTCTCGTCTCATTTTTTATGTGAACTTTTCTGGGCACGTGCATTAATATAAATTTTATATTTTTAAACTTAAAAAGTTCAGTTCCCACGGGCAAAACCCGTCCCACCCTCACTTTTTTAAGAGGAGGACCAAAGTTTTAAGCCCGCACCCTAAACTATGACCGTCCCGCTCTACCCCATTTTTTTGCATACTTTTGCAGGATGAGCCTAAACGGAACGGACATGTCCGTTTGTCACTCCTATTTTTTTTCGTTACTTTAAAATTCACATTTTAAAAGAATTTTTTTCTCATCAGTGGCTTAAGTCACATGCTTAGTTTCTCTCACATCTTTACCAATTTAATTCTTAAAAACTTTTTTTGCATTAATAAAATTAGGAAGCATTTAAATTGTACTACCTATTATTCTTCCATTTGTTTCATCTCTTAATTCTTTGTTAATTTGGTAAACATTTGAGAATTATGAATCTCACTTTTTGAGGTAATTTCTTTTTAGGGGTGGCAAAACGGATCTAGTCTGTCAGTTCCGCCAGTTTAATCCACTATTTTTATGGGTCGGGGCGAGATTTTTCGGCTCGGTGTATTAATTTGATCTGCCCAGTCTAATCCGCTTTTAAAATGGTCGGAGACGGGGTAGGTTTTACCCGAAGGCTTTTTGTTAAAAAAATATATTTATTATTTGGAATTAAAACAATATTAACGTGGTTTGTAGTAGACCTCCTTTTAAAATAACCTTCATTTCTTCATACCCTAATAATTATCTTTAACATAACCATAAACACCTCCTTTTGAAGTGTTGAAAGTATTTGTGGGTAAATATTTTCTGTAATATATCGTATCCACTGGGATTGGTTAATATCACTGCCGTTCTATAGTTGTTTATTTTGAGTTAGGAAATTTGGTTTGGTTTGTTTTATACCTCTAATAATATCAAAAGCAAATAATAAAATAAAAGTAAGTAAAGGACTTTGTGTTAACAAATAAAGAAAGATGTTGAGCCTTTAGGGTTCATCAACCTAATCCTATACAATTATCAATTAATTCCCAATAGAACAATCCTTTGAATCACTATCTTCACTTATCCTCAAATAAGATTCCATGTCTGCAAATCAAATTAGATAACTTTTACCGGTATGAGATTCGATCTCTCCAAATCACAATAACGATAATAGTAATTAAGAACGATAATTATGAAAACCCAATTACAATTCCATCTCTGCAAATTGCAATTGAATCAATATAGTAACCTAGGGCAAAAGTTAAATCCTTTCTTTCGATCAAAGATTCAACAATGATGTAAATTAAAAACAAGGTTTCTTATTGATAATAAATTCAAACAATTGTTCACAGGGATTAATCAATGGTAATGTATATTCATAGGTTAACTACTACCTTAGACTCAACAAGAGGGATTTAGCTCTCCATAGACATGAAGAACATACAAGAATCAATGGAGGAATTCATCTTCATCAATAGAGTGCCTTCAATTGGTAAAGAATCCACCTTCTATTGTTATTCTCAGCTTCAGAATCAGATAGCTCTCCTAATTTCGCTCCCACAAAGTATATCTAACCACTTGGAAACTAGGGCTTTAAAACAGAACTTTTGGGCTTTTAACGCCGAGGCCGCGGCGCGGCAACGGGCTGGCGCGGCGCGCCCCTCAAACAGAAGTATTTTCGCGGCGCGCCTAGGAACTCTCGCGGCGCGCCCTTTGTACTTTCCATCTTTTTCTTCAGCCTTTGAGACTTCCAGCTTTCTTTCCTCCTCATGTTCTTCTTAAGTTCTTATTCAGCTCAAAACCTGCAACAATAACACCCACAAGTGATTCGATTTGCTTTACGCACGAACTAAACTTATTCAGTTCAATTCTTAATAAAAACCTATGGATTCATCACATTTTTGCATTGGTTTAGAGAAGAAATCACTTATATTAACACATGAATTTACCATTAATTTACTCCTAACAAACTCTCCCCAACTTAGAGTTTTGTTTGTCCCTAAACAAAATTACTTACCTCCAACAAAGTCTACCGACAATCATGCAACAAGTTTTTCAACACGTTTTTCTCAAGTGGTTCAATCCAGTAATTAAGTCAAATACTCCTCTTCTACCTGCAAACTCAAAATATACACATGAAACAAACTTTGAAAGCAAATTACCTCCAGAAGTTCAAAACACTACACAATTGTAATTGAATCAGCACTAATCACTCTCATCAAAAAGCATGATGAATAAACGAGGGGTTAAACACTCATCCACACAATTAAATCAACAACAATCCATATCATACGTTCACCGAATTGCTAGCATCAAGTCCTGTGAAATCTGAGAATCAGAAGGTCTTTCTCGGGTTGTAATGCGGTTTAGATTCAAAGAAAAGAAGATAATCAAGGGTTGTTCCTAATCTAGGGAAGCATCCAAATCATAACTCATTCCTTCTTTTCTATAACTTTAATTCTCTCACCCGTTCATCCTTTTCCATTCGTAGCTTGGTTTTTCTCTCTCACTTTTTTTTTTCAACAACTATTATATTCAAACGTTGTTCTTTTTCCATCAATTTTCTCTTTTTTTTTTTTTCAAGCTACGAATTCTTTAGCCTTTCACCAATTACCACATATACTTACTCTTCTTTTGAGAGTGACTCTCCCCAACTTGGAGATCAACCTGTATTTAGATTATATGAATGCTCCCCTACTTTCTAAAAAAGGTCAAAGAGAAAACACATCACCAAATTTTATGGTTGATGGTCCAAAACAAAACTTTTTATTGAGATCAAACTCACCAGGTATTTCCTTGGTGCATATTATGATACTTACCTTGACCTCAGGCTCAAAGAATGGTTAGCAAAGGATCACACTCTCACAGAAGAAGATAATTTTTACGGTGGAGTCGGCTCAAAGAACTCTCAAATTCAAACAATTGCCTAAATCACTTCCACAGATTTACACAGACGATGCAACAACCGGTTTAGCATGATACGAACACGTCAAAAATAATTGATGGTCTTCCTGCATATAGTAAACAATGGAAAGCTTTCCTCACAATGGTTAAGGCTAAGCTGATCCAATAAACAATGTACCATAAAGAACTTCTGTTAAGAATTTACTAACACCTTAAGTTTCATTGCACACATTAAGAGTTTGAGTTTGAAATTTCATACCTGCTTTGTTACTTATTGAAAAAGAGAGTGAAACTCAAAATTTTTGAACATTCACTTACTACCACTTTCATACATGTTGCTTCATTGTTGATACTTCGCTTGAGGTTCTCGCTTTGTTATGGGACTACTTACTCTAACTGGGAGTACATAACAGACATAAAAACATAAAATTGAACATAAAAAATGCAAAGAGTAAATCCACCCCCAAACTTAAACTAAACATTGACCTCAATGTTTCGTAACAAGCCCGAGAGGGTTGACTCACAGAGGGTATTACAATATTACTTGCCTCTTCCTAGCTTTCACCAGAAAGGTTCCCTTATTATTTCCTGAAATAAAAATAGACAAAAATAAAACATTAGAAGTGTGGGTTACCTCCCACAAAGTGCTTCGTTTAACGTCGCATGGCTCGACGGTCCATTACCCCTTGTTTTATGGAGGGTATTTCCTTTTCCAACACTCGCTACTTTGTACTTCCATACCCACAAACTCATGAAGATAAAAAGCATGGATAGCTTTTCTCTTCACTTTATCTTCCCCATTCTTATCACTCTCCTTAGCCCTCTTAGGACTTTTGACATCATCATAATTTGGTTTCATTTGAGAAGATATGTTAGAGACTTTTTCTTGGAGGTTTTTGAGATTTTTGTTTTCTTGTGCACCTTCCGGTATACCAGTTGAATTTTTCTCATTTACCCCTGACCTGTGTTTCTTGACTCCCAGCATCTTCAAGGTTACTTCTTCATCAAATGATTTTAGCGTTAGCGTCCCCTTTTCAATGTCAAGGTTACAGCGTCCTGTCGACAAAAAGGGTCTCCCAAGAAGGATCGGAGTTTCTTCATCTTCCGGAATGTCCATGATGTGGAAGTCAACAGGGAAAACAAACTTATCAACTTCTACTAGTACATCTTCCGCTACTCCATAAGATTTCTTAATAGTGTGATCGGCGAACCGTAATTGCGACTTACTTTCACTAATCTTGTCTAATTCAAGCCTTTTGAAAATGGATAACGGCATTAGACTCACACTAGAGCCAGAATCGAGAAGTACCTTTTTAAATGATATATTCTTGATAGTGCATGGTATCGCCACCGCCCCAGGGTCTCTTCTCTTAATTGGGATTTTTCTTGCTGCAGCGACTATACTACATTTTTCGATTGCCATTTTTGGTTCTCCCTCTAGTGATCTTTTTTTCGCCGATACCTCCTTCATAAATTTCTTATACACAGGTACGTGTTCCAGTGCTTCAAAGAAAGGTAAATTCACTTCTAACTTTTTGAACAAGGACGTAAATTTTCGAACGTCTTTCTCTTTTGAATCCTTCTTTGTTACTCGCAAAGGGAGGGGTGGTTTAATCACCTGTTCAACATCTTTCTTAATTTTTTCTTCAACTGGTTTCATTGGTAGTATTACAACTTCTGGCTCTTTTAGGTCCTCTCTTATTTCCAGATCTACCTCCATTGCCATAGGGTCACCTATCTCTTCTTTCTATTTTTCCGATTCTGAACCCCTTTGACTCCTTGTTGTAACAGCATTAATTTTCTCCTGGTCTTGCGGTTTTTTTCCGGTTGAGTTTGGTAAGGCTCCTTGTGCCTGTAGAGTAAGTTGATGTGTTATTTGCCCCACTTGAGTTTGCAGGTTTTTAATTGCCGCTTCCTGGTTCTTCTGATTTATTACTGATGTTTGAATGAACTGATTCACTGTCTCCTCCAACTTGGATTGTCCTCCTTGCTGTTGTTGTGGTGGTTGAGTGTATGGTTGGAATGCTTGTTGTTGATACCCTTGATTCGGTGGTCTTTGTTGGTACCCTTGGTTGTTGTATCTTGGTGGATAACCTTGTTGGTATGGCTGATTCTGATATTGATTCTGCCTTTGTCCTTGGTTATTATTCATGTAATTCACTTCTTCTTCTTGCACTGGTGGACAGAATCCTGTTTGATGATCTCCCTTGCACAATTCGCACCTAGCAACTTGATATGAATTAGATACCCCGTTTAGCTCCTTGATTTGTTGTGGTAGTTTAGACATTTGTTGTGTCAAAAGTTCCACTTGTGAAGTTAGCAATTTGTTCTGAGCAAGTAGAGCATCACTGTTGTTCAACTCTAACATTCCGGGTTTCTTATCTCTTACCGTTCGATCATGATTGCCTTGACGATCATTTAGAGCCATTCGCTCTATTATCTGAGTAGCTTCTTCAGGTGTTTTGGACATGAGAGAACCACCAGCTGTGGCGTCCAAAAGTGTCTTGTTTGTAGCTGTGAGACCGTTACGGAACATATGGATTTGGTCAACGTCTGAAAAACCGTGTCCTTTGCACTTTCTCAACATAGCTTTATACCTTTCCCATGCTTCATTCAAAGATTCATTACTACCTTGAGAAAATACTGCTATTGCTGTTTTTGCTTCGAAGAATCGGTTTTGAGAGTAAAACCTTTCCAGAAATTTTTCTTCCAATGTGTTCCAATTTGTCATCACTACCTCGGGTTGATCCAGATACCAATCCTTTGCCTTAGATAGCAAAGAGTGTGGGAACAACCTCTTAAATAATGCTTCCTCATCAGCTTGAGCGACACCCGTAGTACCCGCTAACTCATAGAATCGAGTAAGATGCGTGTACGGGTCTTCATGGTCCAATCCGGCGAAAGGACTTGCACAAATCAATTGTATGATACCGGTCTTCAGTTCTGTCGGTCGCCCGTTGGCGGCAGTTCTCGCGAACTGAGGATTGAGTCTTGGACTATTAGCACATGGACCATTAGCAGCCATGTTGCCAACAGTAGGTTGTATAAAAACTTCCGGTTCTTCCTCCGTGAATAGTTCGTGAAAGAAGAATCCTTCTTGCGACTCGTCAATGGTTTCAAGTTGTTGTGACGATGTCGCGGTTGCGTTGTCTCTTGCTTTTGCTATGTTCGCTCTTTTTCGTGCTTTGCTATTTAACCTCCTAGCGGTCCTTTCGATCTCGGGATCAAAAAGAAGTTGATCGCTAGAAACTTTGCTGCGCATACACAATCTTCTGCAAAACTAGCAAACACGTGAAACAACCAAATAGAGAAAATAAAAATTAAAACTCAAAATAAGAACTATTGCAATGCATGCAATATTGACACCAATCCCCGGCAACGGCGCCAATTTGTTGAAAGTATTTGTGGGTAAATATTTTCTGTAATATATCGTATCCACAGGGATTGGTTAATATCACTGCCGTTCTATAGTTGTTTATTTTGAGTTAGGAAATTTGGTTTGGTTTGTTTTATACCTCTAATAATATTAAAAGCAAATAATAAAATAAAAGTAAGTAAAGGACTTTGTGTTAACAAATAAAGAAAGATGTTGAGCCTTTAGGGTTCATCAACCTAATCCTATACAATTATCAATTAATTCCCAATAGAACAATCCTTTGAATCACTATCTTCACTTATCCTCAAATAAGATTCCATGTCTGCAAATCAAATTAGATAACTTTTACCAGTATGAGATTCGATCTCTCCAAATCACAATAACGATAATAGTAATTAAGAACGATAATTATGAAAACCCAATTACAATTCCATCTCTGCAAATTGCAATTGAATCAATATAGTAACCTAGGGCAAAAGTTAAATCCTTTCTTTCGATCAAAGATTCAACAATGATGTAAATTAAAAACAAGGTTTCTTATTGATAATAAATTCAAACAATTGTTCACAGGGATTAATCAATGGTAATGTATATTCATAGGTTAACTACTACCTTAGACTCAACAAGAGGGATTTAGCTCTCCATAGACATGAAGAACATACAAGAATCAATGGAGGAATTCATCTTCATCAATAGAGTGCCTTCAATTGGTAAAGAATCCACCTTCTATTGTTATTCTCAGCTTCAGAATCAGATAGCTCTCCTAATTTCGCTCCCACAAAGTATATCTAACCACTTGGAAACTAGGGCTTTAAAACAGAACTTTTGGGCTTTTAACGCCGAGGCCGCGGCGCGCCCCTCAAACAGAAGTATTTTCGCGGCGCGCCTAGGAACTCTCGCGGCGCGCCCTTTGTACTTTCCATCTTTTTCTTCAGCCTTTGAGACTTCCAGCTTTCTTTCCTCCTCATGTTCTTCTTAAGTTCTTATTCAGCTCAAAACCTGCAACAATAACACCCACAAGTGATTCGATTTGCTTTACGCACGAACTAAACTTATTCAGTTCAATTCTTAATAAAAACCTATGGATTCATCACATTTTTGCATTGGTTTAGAGAAGAAATCACTTATATTAACACATGAATTTACCATTAATTTACTCCTAACATGAAGATATTAACGGGCCTCTGCTTCGTTCTCTGTCTTCAATCATAGTAGGAAAGGTATTTATTGCCAAACTCTTTTTTTTAAATAAGCAATGATATTAATCAATGGAGTATAATGGATACTCCACCTGAGAGAAACAAACGGAAAGCTCTAACTACTCGAAACAAACGAGCAGTAAGATATTCCAATAGTGAAAATTACAAAGCTCTCCTAATTTGAAGAAAGCTAACATGAAGTTCCAAGAAAAAAGGGTAATATTCGACATACATTCCGTAAAGCTAAAAACCTTCTTCTTGAAAATAATAGCATTCCGCTTCAACCATATGCACCAAATAGTGGTTAACCAAATCACACCTACAATGGCTCTCTTAGTCGGGAACTTCACGATATCGCAATAGAGGAAAAAAGAGACAATGTTCTCAAAAGACAAACCAAGAGTAGAACCTAACCAACAATGCACCCTCCTCCAAATATTTTGAACTATCTCACATTCACCGAATAAATGATATAAAGATTCCCCCTCCTTCAAACACATGACACACACTAGATCAATAGCCTCCACCAAAATCCCCCTCTTGAACAATTGGTCTTTTGTAGCTAATCTATTGTGCAAAAATTTCCAACCGAAGAAAAGAATTTTTGAGGGGATTCTAACCTTCCACAAATAGTTCAAGGCCTTTACCAAGCTTGCTTGCAGTGGAGGTCCCAATAAAAAAGGCTTGAACCGATCATAGCAAGACTTTACGCTAAAAACACCCGACGAATCCTCCATCCAAGTGAAAGAATCACTCTCGTTCTCGTGAGGGAGACGCTGCTGCAGTAGTGCTGCCAAATCCTACAATAGAATGGAAAACAAATTGTTGTCCGCTGGCAGCATGCCGGAAGACGTCACTGGCAGCAGCAGCTGCACGTCCCAAACCCATCCGTCTTCGCCAAAATTCCCCACTTCAGCCACTAAAATTAAGTGATCTGTTGCCACCTGAAATAATTCCGGAAAAGCCTCCATAATAGGATGTTGATCAAGCCAACAAGCGTACCAAAACGGAATATCTTCTCCGTTTCCCACACTACACTTAACCGCCCGCGAGAAGTGATTGACAAGAAGTCTCTCATAATTATCCGACACCAAAACATCTCTCCACCATATAGAATCCTTCGGTCCCACTACCGCCACATCACCTACTAGAACCTTAAGCTTCACCTTGCCGTATCTAGCTCTAAGAATGCCACTCCAAACCGCTTCATTCTCATTTAAAATCCTCCATTTCCACTTACTTATAAGAGTCACATTCATAATTTCCACGTTTTTGATTCCTAGACCACCTTCCTCTTTAGTTTTACAAACCGTATCCCAACACACCCAATGGATAAATTTTCTCACATCACCACCACTCCAAAGGAAGTTACTTTGAATCGCCCGAATCTCATTTAACACCTTCTTCGGGGCTTTGTAAAAGGATAAAGAGTAAATAGGAATAGCATTAATCACCGCGTTAATCAAGACCACACGACCTGCTAAAGAAAGATTCTTACCTCTCCAAACGGCTAATCTTTTCCTAATGAACACAATAAGATCCTTCCACATTGTAGTACTTATAGGACTACCACCCACTTTAACGCCTAAATACTTGAACGGAAGACTACCCACCTTACACGAGAGAAAACTAGAAGCCGCTTCAAGAAACCAATCACCAACATTGATTCCGAAGATGTTACTCTTAAGGAAATTAATACGCAAACCCGACATTAACTCAAAACCTCTTAGAATGGCTTTCATGCTCCATAAATTTGCCGTATCGCCCTCTGAAATAAAGATTGTGTCATCCGCGAATTGGAGTAAATCAACTTCCTCGTTAACACCTACCTTAAAGCTCCGGAAATCTCCTATTTGTTTTGCCTTTCTCATGAGCGCCGTAAGCACCTCCATAACCAATACAAATAAAAAAGGAGACAACGGGTCCCCTTGACGAAAACCCTTCTCAACCTTGAAATCTTTCGTGGTACTCCCATTGACAAGGACAGACATACTACTAGTGAAAATGCAACATTCCATCCATCTCATCCATCTTACTCCAAACCTCATCCGCTCTAACACAAATCTCACGAAATTCCAACTCACACGATCATAGGCCTTTTCAAAATCAACCTTAAGAACCACACAACTTCTTTTCTCCCTTTTAGCATAATCCAACACCTCATTCACAACAAGAACACCATCCAAAATACTTCTACCGGGGACAAAAGCCGTTTGGTTACTAGAAACAAGATTTCCGATAACACACTTTAATCTAGCCTCCAAAAGTTTTGAAATAATCTTATACAAACTTCCAACAAGACAAATGGGTCTAAACTCGGCTAAAGATTGAGGGTTTTTCACTTTCGGAATTAAGGTAATGAAAGATGAAGTACACCCTTTCGTAAGCCTTTCCTTATCATAAAAATCCAATACAAATCTACCAACATCCCCTTTAACCACCTCCCAATTGCCTTTGAAGATTTCTAACGAGAACCCATCCGGTCCCGGGCTCTTGTTACCATCACAAGCCCAAACGACTTCCTTAATCTCTTCCTCCGAAAAAGGTCTCTCAAGCCACGAGGCATTCCCTCACTCAAACACTTAAGATTCAAATCCTCCAAAATAGGTCTCTTAAAATTTTCTTCTTTGTAAAAATCTTCAAAATAGCCAAAGATCTCATTCTTGATGTTCATAACACCCTCAACCGAACCATTCTTCCCTTCCAACAAAGAAATCGAGTTTCTTCTTTGTCTATCTTTGATGGAATTGTGGAAAAAGCTTGTGTTTCTATCCCCCTCATGCATCCACAATTGCCTAGACTTTAATCTAAGCATACACTCTTTCACTTGCAAGTTATTCCAAACCTCCTTTGTCGCCTCCCTCCTCCTCTAAACCAAATCTTCCACATTATCACCAATATACTCCACCAACAAATTATTCATATCATTAATATTATCCACCTCCTCTTTGACTTTCAAGTCTATCCAACCGAACACTTCCCTATTCCACTCACGAAGGCGAGCTTTCAAACGTTTAAGTTTCTCAAACAAAATAAAATCTCCCCTTCCGTTAACATACATCTTCCCCCATTCTTCCCTAACAAAAGACTTGAAATCAATATGCTTGAACCACACATTATTAAATTTAAAGGGTTTAGGCCCCCAATCCAACACCCCTAAATTCAACCGAATCGAAGCATGGTCCGAAATATCTCTCTTCTCAATCCTTTGATCCAACACCCCTCACATATCTAACATCTTTCTCGAGACTAGAAACCTATCAAGTCTACTCATTGCCTTCCCATTATCTTTGAACAACGTATACTTTCCTCCAACACAAGGAATGTCCACCAACTCCATATTCTCTATGAATTCACGAAACTCCATCATACCTCTAGAATTAGAAGGAGAACCTTCCCCAATTCTTTCTTCCTTTCTCACAATTTCATTAAAAATCTCCCACAACGCACCACTCCTCGTTACCATTCTTGTTTTTTTTCTCCAATAAGGACCTCCATACTAACCTTCTCTCCATCACACTACACGGAGCATACACATTCACAAGATTACAACAGACACCTTTCCAGATGAAATTAATACACACATACCCTTTTCCAATAAAACTATAGTTAAGGGACAAAGAATCCTTCCTCCAAAGAATTACCATACCTCCTGCCGCACCTAAAGAATTTGAAGCAGTCCACTCAACGCCACTGCTGCCCCAAAAATTCTTAGCAAAAATATCACTAAAACACGGTAATTTGGTCTCTTGTATAAGACAAACATCTATGTTGAAAGATTGGATCAGAAAACTCACTCTCTTCCTTTTCAAAAGAGAACCACCACCTCTGATATTATATGATAGTAAATTCATGGTAAAAAATATATAGCCTTCTTCCTTCCCTCTGAACACACCTTATCTTTGTTCTCTAAGACATCTAACAATTTGATGCTCATACTATCCTCAACAACTCCTGAAACTCCTAGCTTAGAAATAGAATTCCAAAGCTTCTTCCCCACCTCAGAATACGGTTTTTTATACAATCTATGATTACATCGTAAAATATCCGAATCAGATAGAGAATTGCAAGAGAAGGACTCACCATTGGAAATGGAGTCACCCGTCGATTTATTGATGTCCTCCACAACAGATTTATTCTTCGAAGAGCCTCCTGATCTTGGCGCTATACAAGCATAAAAGGAGGGCGCAATCTCCACCCTTTTTCCCAAATCTAGAACCGGTTTTTTTCTTCTTCTGTTTGGCCAGAGTTTTTGATTTATTTTTGTTAATGTTTCTGCAGGCCAAGTCAAACGACAATGGGCCACATCATGAACCTTATCCACCTCCGGCCCAC
The DNA here is from genome assembly GCF_029867415.1 of Vicia villosa. Lineage (NCBI taxonomy): Eukaryota > Viridiplantae > Streptophyta > Magnoliopsida > Fabales > Fabaceae > Vicia > Vicia villosa. The sequence goes on along the minus strand of NC_081180.1, from coordinate 106,890,691 downwards.
AAGACAAAACTGGTGATTTTACTATTCTTTCTGGCCCACTCTCATTAGTAATATCAATAAAAGAATTGGATTCTCTGGCCCCACATCACCCAGAATTTTCTTCTCCACCCACCTCTACAAACGATTCTCTCACCTTGGTCCCGCCATTATGATTACTACTAGCGGTATCTGAACGAGATCCTGGAAAACCTAGAGACCCTCTTTCTCCAAAAGCATGTTTATGAAAGGGAGCATTAAATGAATCTGAAACCTGGTTCTCTTTTCCAGACAAAACCTTAGCACAAGAACTATCTCCTACCACATTTCCAACCTTTACACACATATCTTCCTTAAAACGTGAAGGATTACTGCTATCCGCCGTACTGACAGACTGAGAGACCTCATGAGGACTTTTTCCAACTTGCACAATCTCCAACACCAGTTCTGAAGAGTCCACCGCTGCTACATCCTTCGCTCTGTTCCTTTCAAACTCGACAAACTCCTTATCGGAGCAATCTCCGAAAGAAGAATCTGATGACACCGAACCCTCACCAATGTTACTTCTACACACCACAACATCCTTCTTCAACGAGTTATCTTCTCTCATGTTGATAGAGAACGTGACACCATCAATAACAGCTTTAATATTTACGTTGATCAGCTCCATTCTCCGTGACCTTATAAATAATCTCGCCTCATCCATGCATAACCGAGCCTCCGTAACCTCGTCACACCTTATGTAGCTACCAAGAGATTCCACCAAAGCTTTGAAAAAATTCTCTCCCCATGCATGACACGGTATGCTAGAAATACGCAGCCATAAAAACCTCTCTAAATCCACAGCTTTTGGATCCTAAGGTTTTATGGAACTGAACCAAAACTCCCACAATTCTCTTCGTTCCTCAATGAATGCCTCCACTTCTCCACTCACCAAATCCTCGAGCAAGCACAAGTTGGGACCTAAGACAGTAATCCTAATCGAGAAAAGGCCTTCTTCAAGAAAAATCTTCTTCAAGTTCATCACACTCCCAGCCTCTTTGACGATACAAATGAAAGCCTTACTGTATCTCTCAAACTCTTCCTTATCACAAGAGAAGAAAATATATTTTCCCCCCAAACCTTCTGTCTCCTTAACTACACTAGCATCCCTATTATGGATGACATCCACAAAGGATCTCTTATCTATCCAAGCCCTAGAACTTTTACTGGTAAACCCTCCTTCCTTCGAGCCACCAGCAAACTCCCTTCTCACCTTTGTATTCTTCCATCCCTGAACGTCTTGTTCCCTCACCGTTCTTTGAAATCTTGGCAGATTCGCATACAGTTTCCTGCCCTCTAAAACTAAACTATCCAGCTTGATAGCCAACATTTTCTCATCTTTGACGTTGAAGAACCGGACAAAATCGTATCTCCTACCACGTTTGTCCCTTCTCGGGGGTATAACAACCTCATCAATATCCCCCAAATCTTTAAACTCAAACATAAGATCCCTTGCCTTCCATTTCAAACTAAACTCCATGAGAAAGAAAGTCGTAACCTTCGCGTCCGCTTCCTTCCTAACACCACCTCCTGCTACGTCCCACCTTTCAGCATAACCCCTCCTATGCACACTCCTTCCCACCTTAGTCCACCCTTCCTCCTGAACAGACGAGTTTGTCATGCCAAATAGCTAAAACACACCAGAAAACGATAGCATTTTATTGCCAAACTTAGAGAATACATTATTGTCTCTTGTCTATTTTTCGTTGACATTGGAGTCGGGTTTAAGGCTTTAAGATAATTTTTTCATAGTGGAGTTTGTTTCTTATTATGATAATAAAATTTTGATTTGTATTTTATTTTATTTGAGTTTTCATTTCTTTTCTTTTTTTAACACTAAAATGTCCACCTGGGTGCTTAATATTTGTCTTGATAATTATTAAATAACGAGGCTTTCATTTTATTTGGATTATTTTATTTTTGAGATGGTTCCATTAACAAAGCTACTAATTTTGATGTTGTTGATCTTGATATCTATTAAATAGTGGGTAACGATGAGGAAAAGGATGGTGGAAGGTTACATTCAATGACTACGATATGAATCGAAGCTTTGTATGTTCACAGCGTAGAAAATAATTGATGAAGTGTTTTTTATGGAGCCAGATTACGTCAGTTAGGCTCCCAATTGCTAGATTTCACCAAAAATTCCCTCATTTTTCCAGCGTGGCTTCACCTATATTGACACTATGGCATTTAATTTTAATTTTGTTTTAATATATTACATGTTAGTATTTGTTTAACCCTATAATAGTTAGGGTTACCATTCCCAAAAATTTCCCGAATTCAACTCACATTGCGCCCGGGTGAACGAGAACGGCGACAACAATTTCAGTTGCAGACAAAGAAGTAGTGGACAATTACAGTTGCAGACGAAGATGAAGTTGACGACATTGAAGCTTTCCATGTTTGAGGTAAGTGATTTTGACCCTTCTTCTCTTCCACTGTGTGAATTATTTTCTGTTTTGGTATGACATTGATTTGTAAATAGATTTTTGCATACGACATTGAACTTTAATATTATTCGAACCATTATTCATAGGATATCTAACATTTTAATGTTAGTTTTCAACATGGGGTGGTTTATAATGGTCAATCAAAACAATATTATTTATAGAGGGGGTATTGATACAAATGTTTCTAGGAAACACATTTATAACTGGACAATGGAAAGCATTCACAAGTTGGTCAATAGGCGAGGGTACAAGGAAGTAACTTATAGGTTGTGGACTAAAATTTCGGAAATATATGAGGATTTCTTTCAAATAAGAAAGGATGATGATGCATACGATTTCCCTGCATATGCTTGTGCAAATCAAATTGATAGAGATATCTTTATGCAACATGATGTTGAGAACATTGGACTTAGAGTAAGGGTTCCAAAGTGTGTTAATCGGGTGTCAGATATGGAAGGATTAGAAGATAAGGTGGTTGAAGGGTTAGATGATAGGGAGGATGATACAGCTACTACTCTTGTAGATGGATTTGATGGAGTTGATGTAACTGTATCTATAAATGCATAGGAGAGAGTTGTTGGACTGTTAGGTAGGCACAACAAGGAGATTAATGGAGACAATTATTATAGTGATGAATCGGACAGTTCAGATTCAGATGACTCTGGTGATGGTGAAAGGCTCGAGTTTGTGAGGTTTAGGAAAGAGCATCTAAATAAGGACTAAAAATTTAAGTGGGGTATGAAATTTAATTCTCTTGTTGATTTGAGAGAGGAAATTCATGAGTGGTCGGTGTTAAATGGTTGAGAAATTACATTTGTGAAAAATGAAAGTTATAGGGTAAGGGTAGAATGCAAGGCTAAATGTGTTTTTTAGTCCAATGCTTTAACGTGGACCAAAATCACATATATTCTATAAAAACACTAGTGGATACCCACACTTGTGCTTGGGTTTTTAATAATATATTTGCAAGCTCAAAAAGGGTGGTCAAGGCTATAGTCAAGAGAATGCAAACATTTAAAACAGTTAGAATCTGTGATATTATGCAAGATATCAGACATTCTTAGTAGCTATAAGTGTTGCTAGAGCATGGAAGTCAAAGATGATAGAAAAGAAAAGAATTAAAGGTGATTCTAATAAGCAGTATGCTGATTTATGGAGGTATGTTGTTGAGATGACAAAAGTTAATCGTGGGAATATTATGAAGATCAATGTTGAAAGAACACTTCCCTTGATACAACCAAGGTTTGACTCATTTTAATTTTGTTTTCATGGTTGTAAGAAGGGTTTCATAAATGGATGTAGACCATTTGTTGAGATTGATGGCTGTCACCTGAAGACCAAATATGGAGGACAACTACTAATTGATATGGATAGGGATGGATCCCTATGATCAATATTTCCCCTTGACATTTGGTGTTGTTGAAACTGAGACAAAGGAGAGTTGGAGGTAGTTTCTATAGTTATTGATAGAAAATATTGGACAAGAAAAAAGATATGTGTTTATCTCTAATCAACATAAGGTATGGCATTAACATCATGTGTGGTAGACACAAGTCAGACACAAGCAAAGAAAAAGAAGGGGAAAAACTTGTTATGAAGATGAGAAGAATGCATAATGAAAGAGTTAAGTTGAGGTGATTTCAAAATCCAATTCTAGGCCAAGGTTCAACTACTGACCAACTAATAAAATTGACATAACTTGAAGAAAGAACAACCACTCGTGGACATGATTCTAAGCTTGGAGTGTAAACCATGTCTCAAGTCTTGGAAGAAAAAGATATGACAGCTTATGTAGTAATGATGCACGTTATGTGCCACTTTTAATGTTGTGCTTGTAGCATGTTTTACTTTTTGTGCCATCTAGTTACGCTTGTACTATTGACAATTTTAAGTGTCATTTTGTATCAAAATTATGCAGTTCATGTGCCATTTTGCATTAAAATAATGCACTATGTGCCATTTTGTATCAAACTTATGCACTTTATGTGCTACTTGGTAATGAATTATGCATTATGCCATTTTGATTCTCAATTGTGAACTATAGCAGTTATGTAAATAATTTTAAATAAATCGCAATATTGTAATCCTTCTTCTCGCTCTTTCGACCCTTTTATTAACTCCTGTATATATAATTTCCCCTTCCTCTCCTTTATGAATGATTCCATATTCTTTTTCCAAATCCCTCACATCTCTAGCTATTTCTTTTGCCCCTCCATGTAATAGTATCCAATTACATCTATCATTCTCATTCTCCATCAGTAGGATCTCTGGCTTGCCTTTATTTTTGTTTTTATTTTGTGTTCTAACTCGTTGACTACATGTACAATTCACCGCTTCTTTTTTCCCTTTTCTGGCTGCTTTCTTCTTTTCTTTTAATATCTCGATTCTCCTTTTCCTTCTTTCCTTATAAGTTTGAATTGGATATTCTGCCCCACTTCTATTTGAGGTCGTTTCCTGCTGCATGAGCTTGCTTTGCAATACTTCTTTCCCCTTTACATCGCTACAGGCTTTCATCGGGAACTTGCAGCTGTCTTTGCCACACAATTTATTCATTCCACTTGCTGATTCTTTTGCTTGGGCTAACTTTACTTCTTTTTCTACTTGGGCTTGTACCTGTTTTGATTCAGTTTGTTGTTCCTCTATTTGCTCCATTATCTCCTTGTTATTCTCCATGACTAATGGTAGCCCATTTACGTTTTGTGGGCTTGCATCATGGGAGGGCCCAATAGCTTCTTCATTATTCTTGTCATCCCTTCTTAATAAAACCAATTTAATATTCTCTCTCACCTCATCAATACTAATTTCCTTATTATCTGCCACATAATCATAATTCTCGCCGCCCTCCACTACTTTTTCTCCTCGAGAATTTATTATTGACTTTTCTCTTTCATCTTTTTTGTTATCGAGCTCCGTTACATGCTTCCCTTTCTCTTTTTCTGATATTTCATGCGCCGCCTCCATCATATCCACTTCGTTTTCAGCTTCGTTCATTAAATGCGTGAATGCCTCTTCAATTTTTTCCTTGTCTCTTCATCTTCCTCAAACTCCATTGATGCTGGAATGCATGTATCGTCTGAAGCTATTGATTCTTCGTCTTCTGTGTCTGAAAAATCATCATAATCCAGGCTTTCTTCGTATGCACATTCGCATAGCTCCTCTGTGATTCTGATTATGAAACTTTCTCTGTTGATATTGATTTTCACTATCTTGATGAACTCTATCTTGGTTGTTCTAATCAACAACCTGACCATATCCAATCTCTCCAAGCTCTCAGTTGCCTTGTCGACTTTAACTAGAGTTCCCATTGAAGTTGTCAGTAAAGAGAAGACCTTCATTCTCCACGGATGAACTGGCACCCCTATCACTCGGACCCAGACAATTTCGCTTGCCTCCGGTATCCCTTGGCTCCCGTTCTCTAATTTTGCAGAACCATCTTTGAAACGTTTGTTCTGCCTCCTTCAACAAAGTTCTCATATCTTCGTTCTCAATAGCTTTAAGAAACATCTTTGTGCCTCCCATATGAGTGATTTTAACAGATGTAATCCCATCCTCCTCCAGCTTTTGTGGTATCAAGTGGGCTTCTTCTATATTTCTTATTATACCTACGTATCCACTCTTGGCCCATTCCATCTCTTCTTCCTTGATGGTTATTGTTAGCCCTGTGCTCTCTCCTTCAAGTGCCTTTTGGCCTTCTTGTTCTTCTTTCTTCTTCATTTGTTTTCCACCTTGAGCTGCATCTTTATGTTGTATCGTCATTATATTTCTTGTCGCTTCTCCTTTCCTTGCAACTTCTACATACGACTTTCTATCTCGTCTTAAACTCTGACTATATTGTAGGCCTTTCACCATCTTGTTGTGCTCGTTGCTACTTGTATTCTTCCTTGAGCTGAGAGGTTGTCTTTGTCCTCCCTTGTTCTGCCCAGGCTTGTGCTTCTTCATGTACGGTCTTGCAAATCTAGATATATTCACCCATGCCTTATATGATCCGAACCATACATCTCTTAGTTGATCTTCCAACCATTTTACGTTCTTGACTCCTATATATCGTACAAATCCAAAGAGTCTCCCTGTTTTGTTCCTTTTCTTTGCAATATACACGTCCACCACTTTCCCCCATCTTTCAAACGTTCTCTCCATTTCCTTCTCACTGATATCTTCTGGTAAGTTATTGACATAACATGTAGTTGTCCCATCTGAGATTGTGTTCTTGTTGTTGACAGTGTTGTCTTGATCCAGTCTATTTGTTCCCTTTCTTCTCTGTCTCACGTAGGTCCATGTACGTGTTGTACTTAAATTGACCTGTTAGCGATCAAAATCCACTTCTATTTGACTAATTTTGAAACTCTTGTTTTTCAAACTCGACTATTTTTATTCAATTACCTTTAATTTGACTTCTTATTATTTCTTACTAATAAATTAAATGTTTTAAATTGTAAATAAGATATTTTTAGTGGCAAACTTATATACATCACAACATGAGAAAATAAAAACTAAAAAAAGTGTTGACGTCACTATGGAAGGCTTAGAGACCAAAACATGTCAGTTTATGATAACAAAAATCATGATACATTCTCTCTTCTTAAGGAAAACAAACTAGTTAAATGTTGTTAGGAAAATCTTCAAGTCACTGTTCACTACAACAAATAACGTTTTCATGAAGAAGTTTCTACGTAATCTATAAAAAAGTAGAGGTTTTATTCCAAGGCGCACCATATATATATATATATATATATATATATATATATATATATATATATATATATATATATATATATACAACTTGTTACCTCTGTTTTTATAAAACCCGAGGTGATATACCATTCATGATATGTTTCAAGTCTCAGCTAATACACTTTATGTTTTTATTTGTTAACAACTATAAATTAAATGATTTAAGTCTTCGGTTTCTTTGATAAACCAAGGGATAAAATAATCAGATTTTACTATAAAAAAACTCGTTGAACAGATTTTACCCTAATATTATCTTATTTGTAGCCGCCCCACTGTCGAATGCATTATTTTTTTACGATGGATAGCAAAACTCAAAATAATGTTCTTCTATCTTGAACAAAATATTTTTCCAGCATTAGCAATACATCTAAAACAATGGTGTTGTTGTTGTAGTTATTGTTTAAAGTTTTGAAAAGTATAATTTATTCCTAAAAGACTTTACTTAAAAGTTGTTAGGAAACTCCTAAAGCCTGTATTAGTTCTCACACATGATAAGTATTAACTACTAAAAAAAAAGTAATTTATGGGTGAATATGGAATATAAATTCCTCACTAATTGGGAGAGATTTTGTGAAGAAAAATTATATACTCGATAAATTTAAGAAAGCTATTTGAGACAAAATTATTCAGTCACCAAAAATCTATAATAAAGTCGCTCAGAGATTTGAGATGAATTTTATTCTTTCTAATCTTTCTATCAAAAAGTTATTTCTAAAACATGCTGGATATATTAGTATTCTATGAGAGAATTATTCAAACTCTTACTTTTTTTTATTGTAAAAAAGTGAAACTAAAGAATTTTTCTTACATTGTAGATTAAAATTTTTATTAAAATTATACTTAATATTTTTCACAAAATTGGTATCGAAAATCCTTAAACCTCCATTGATTCACGAATATTTTTCACAAATTTTCTTGACAAATAAACTTATTTTGGATCTTTCATGTAATCGCCACCACTAAATGTCAAACCAAATACTTACTAGCCCTTCCCTTAAAATTACCGCCAAGGTAGCTAAAACTCTCAAATAGGAAATTAAAATCAACGACTTTCACCAATTCATACTCAAGCCACCTAAAATTTTTATATCAAGGACCAACCGCTAATTAGCATTTAAAAAAAATGGAATATTAAGTTCTTGGGATGGAAATGGTCTTTTTGCGGGAATATTACTCACTCCAATTACTCTTTTTACGAATTTAGCAAGGAACAGTTGTTTTCTCTCTCGTAATTGTAATTGGTATGTAATTTTTTTTCTTCGAGATTTCACGTTTTCCTTTGTAATGGGTTGGAGAACCCTTAGTTCTCGCATATATATATATATATATATATATATATATATATATATATATATATATATATATATATATATATATATATATATATATATATATATATATATATATATATATATATATATATATATATATATATATATATCACGTTTTCCTTTGTAATCGGGTTGGAGAACCCTTAGTTCTCCCATATATATATATATATATATATATATATATATATATATATATATATATATATATATATATATATTGCCTATGAAAAAAAAGCATTTAAAAAATGGTGGCTACTAGACTTCAAATGGTCTTACCGTAACACACAAGATGTTCCATAAGTGACCAACAAAACTCGAAGTTTAAACTTTTTCTACCAAATGTATAATGGACAAGAAAAACTTAGTAGAAAGATTTTGGAAAGTTTTAGTGTGCCCGAGCATTTTCAATATTTCATCAGAAAATTTTAAAAATGGAATGAGAAAAAAAATATTTTCAAATACAAACTATTTATAAAGAATTAATTTAGTTAAATTGTGTGAATTATACGAGTGGGGGAATAATTGCTGGAGTATTGTAAAATTTCTTTATAATAAAGATGATATTTTATATTACTATAAGTCTATATTCAGAAAAATATCAGTTGAATCATTTAACAAGAAAATTTCTTATTTTGTGATGTTATATTTTACTATTTGGAATCTTTCTCTCACCACTTTTGCCTTTTTGATGCTACGAAAAGTTTATGCTGTAACTTTTTTAGTTTACGCTGAATCTTGTTTTTAATGTGTGATTATTTTTTGTTTATTTTCTTGTATCGGCCGCTACAAAAATGAAAAAATAACGTTTATTATATCTTGGTTTATGCTGTATAATCTGTTTAGTTTTAGCTCTAATTAGATCTTGTTTTTAATGCGTGATTATTTCTTCTTTGTTTTCTTGCATCGGCATACTAATGTTTTTATCTTTAGAAACGGAATTTTGGTTGTTTTTTATTTACTTAATTAACATTAGTTTGATAATTTAGATGTCTTTTTGATTAAAAAAATCAACAGGATATATTCATGGCCTTGTGTCCAACCATTTCAATACGGATAGAAAAAACTTAGTAGAAAATTTTTCGAGAGGCTTACTATACCAAATAACTTTTAATATTTCTTTGAAGAATTTTAAAATGGAATGAAAAAAGATGAAAATTTTCAAATATAACTATTCTTCCATGTAATTTGTTGGTTAAATAGTGTGAATTGTAGAAGTGGGACGATAATTGTTTGACTATGGGTTAAAATTTCACTATCATAAACATGATAATTTTATATTACTATAAATCTATATTATGAAAAATATGAATTGAATCATTTCACATGCAAATGAATGTATAAAAAGCCAATAAGTATAGAAACTGTTTATATGTATTTTATAGTATATACAAATACAACTGATCAAAATCATTCTTTCCATGCTTTATATGTTTTGCGTCACGTTAATTTCTTATTTTGTGATGTGATTGGAATTACTTTGACACATTATATTATTTTGTACAATATAGGATCATTTTGTCACCACTTTTGTCTTTTTGGTGGTACGATAATGTCTTTTTAGTTTATGCTCCAATTAGATCTTGTTTTTAATGTGTGATTATTTCTTGTTTCTTTTCTTGCATCGGCGGCTACCAAAATTACATAATTAACGTCTATTATGAAATTGTGTACTTCATTTGAAATTTCTTGCGAAAAGAAAGGAACCACCAATTTACATCATTGTTTTTTCCATTTTGAATAAGTGGATCATTTGTCTCTTGTACTGGCCCGACCTCATCGATTAATCTTTCATCGGCTAAACCACGTATTTGTTCAAGTTCTTTCATAGGCACAACTAGTGACATTTTATCAGATTGATATGGCATTTCATGCTCGGTGTTATCTAACTTGTCATAACCCCTTAGTTTTGTGGTGATTGCAGCACACCATCCACACATGTTTCTAGAAATATCTTCTAGATATGCGACATAATACACTTATTTTGCTTCTTGTGCAAGAATGAACGGGTCATATTGACGATATCGTTTATTCATCTTAAAGTCAACGATATTGTACTCTTTATTAACTATGTACCGGTTACCTATCATAACGGTTATCTTAAACAATCGTTGTCATAAATGTAGGGTCATGGGTTCGATAACCAGCTGCAACCAAAATCTAAACGCTTTTAAAAATTATGTTTCACGACGGGTATATATCAGAACCGTTATGGTATATATAAGAGTTTACTGTAAAACATGAGATTGCTTATTTTTTCCTTGCCTCTCATTAATCATATACAACAATTCAAATAGATTCTTAAGATAATAATCTGAAAAATTAAATTAGTCTTGAAAAACAACTTAAACGATCCAATGTTTTTTGAATTTCATACATATCGTAATTCATGATTTCCTTATTAACCCATAGAATTTGATTCAATCACAAATTCTTCAAAGTAATGTTGATGAATGAATGTCTACCGAGTCTTTCACACAAAATTTGATTTTCTTTACTTTTCTAGTTTATTTTTCAAACAACAAGATTTGTGTGAAAGACTCAAACTAGCATCCAATTATCAATATTATTTTGAAGAATATATCACATTGAATCAAATTCTATTGGCTAAAGAGAAAATTATTATTTACAAGATAATTGCAATTAAAAAAAACAACATTGGATTGTCAAAATAAGTTTCAAGAATAATTTTTTTTTTATTATTAACTTAAAAATCTATTTAAATGAATGCACATTCAATGAGTGGTTAGTGAAACAAGCAATCACTTACGATATAACAAATTCACTAATAAAAACATCAAATAATTCAGATAGATTGAGAGAACTTGATAACTAACCTTTCATGTAAGCTATGAAGAGTTGAAAACATGTGTTTTCTATGGAAATATTATATGAAAGACTAATATAATATTTTCACATCGAACACGAGTTCACAACTGTCTTAGATCCATGTTCAGTGATAAACATTTCTAGTTGCACCCCATATAACATACAACATCAACAACATACAAATAAACACCTATAATTCAAAATAAAAATTGTGAGTGAATAACCTTATAAATTATAACTTACAGTTAATTATGAATGAAGAATAAAAACTACTTGTTATTTTTTCCATATTCCTTCTTGATGTTCCTTATATGAAGTAGACACAAGAATCTAAACATAGAAGATAAAAAAAGAGATAAGAGAGAATCTAGTAAAAACATAAACAAATGTTTGTAGAAACAGAAACAAAAAGAATCTACTCATGGTCTTCCAGATAGTCAAAGTCAAAGTTAGATTCTTGATGTATAGTCTTAAAGGTAGATTTCTTCTTATAAAAATAGATAAACGTAAACATTCAGATCACATTACATCTAAAATGGATAAACGTAAACGGTATAAGGCAGAAAAGAGGAATTTTAAGAAGGAGATTACCAAGTTGATGAAGAAACAAGAAAAGGAAAAGAATCAAAAGTCTGAGGAAGCTTCAAAAGTTCTGAAGTTTGAAGGAGTAGGCACATCAGCTAATGCCTCCAAAGTGGAAGAAGGGAGAGATAAAGAATAAATTTATCTAATGTAGGCACATATGCTGAGGATCCAAAATGTAATTAATTCCTTCTTTGTGAATAAAAGAATTTCCTTCTGTTAGTGTCTGTTGCCATTTACTTCCTTTAACAACACCAAAACATAAAGCATATCAAAAACCCAATAATGAATTTGTAACTACACAAAGTTATTGTCACAAAAAATAAGGTGAAGATTTTAGAAATTTAATTCGTGAAAGAAATTCGTTTCCAAAAATGAATGAAGATGGTGAATATTTAGTTATCATCGTTGCCTCGTTCACTAAGGCACCCTTGTGTGTTATGAACGAAATAAGATGTTTGTTATGTTTATTTTAAGTGAAAAAATTTTCACAACGGTTGCAAGAAACAACTGTAATAAAATATGGAACTAATAACCACAGTTGAATGAAACAATCGTGGTTGTTATACATTTAATTTTTAAATAACAAAAAATTTTAAGGGTCGTGCGCTTATTTTTATTGAAAAAATTTAAAAAGGTTGATGCTGGGATTCTATGTTTGTCACCCAATTTCTATTATCATAGTTAGATTTAAAAAACGTGATGAAATGTTTCTTCATAAAATAAAAAAAAAATAATGCGCATAAAAAATAAAATATTACTATGTTATATAAATGGTTGTGGTAATACATCTTCACCGTAGGTAAGTTTTCTAGTAATATCAACTGCCAACATGACTCCGGTTCTCTAGAACATCAAAGGCCACAACGAATAACAACATTAAATAAACGAAAAATCATTATACAAATGATTTTTATCATTTAATTTTAGAAGACAAAATGAAAAAGTTTTTATTTCAACATCTATATGAGAAAGATAAGTCATTATTGAAAGTGGTATGTATATGTAACTATTTGTGATATGAAAATTAATAATAAATAAGGGGTAAACACTATTTATTTTATAATTTCAAGCTGCTATTAGTTCGCATAGTTCAAGGAATTTTATTTATTTAAAAAGATATATATTAAGACAAAACAAAAATGTAGTTGAAATATAGCAAGAAAATTTAACTGAAACATAGTAGAAAAGCATGGTCTTTAATTTATAAGAAATTACACGTAGCTGCTAGTAAGCAGGGTCATTATTTAGAAATATTAGTTAATTATTACAAGCTGCTGGTAAGTAGGCATAGCCTGTACTGTAATAATATTATTCATTCATATGTCTGAGACACTGCTTATAGTTGTTTCCAAGTCTGATGCGAATGACCATGAATGAATGTTGTGTGCTACACCAGTTTTTGAAGTAGCAGAAAAACCAATCCTAACAATGTTGGGAAGCACAGTTTTCAAATCAACCGCTTGTGCAATGCTAGTGTATTCTCCATTCTCGTAAGTGACAAGAGCACTCAACTCGTTAGAAGGAGAGTCATATGTTATAGTTACTTTTGTCAATGAATCACTCACCCAATTCCATTTCTCAGTTTTGAGCGAAATTAAAGAGTTGACATCGATTCCAATATGTCTCATATAGGGATCAAAATAATTGGGATAAAGGTCAAACTCTAAACCAACAAATCGATTTATTGCATTTTTACCATCAACTACTCCTAGATATAGACTGTCTGAGTTATTGGGAATCACGGTGTCCAGGGGTGCAATGAAAAAGATCAGTCCATCAGTTGGACAATGTTGTTTCTCCGGGGATTCTACAACGAACGAAAAGGAAGTGTTAAAGCTGGCAACTTGGCCAGTAGTATCGTTCCAAAGGGTCACAGGTGTTTTATATAAGGCACGCCCTGTGGTTGTAGCTGGAGGTTTTCTGTTGGTGAGTGCCACAAAACCACCGTCTACAAAATGGGCGTCCCCTTGAAGGATTAATTCTGGATTACCATTGGTGAGTTTGTTGAAATTGAAGGAAAGTGGTTGAGCTGAGTTTATATTTGTGGCCAACAGGAAAAAGAAAACAAGAGAGAATAGTCTGTGAGTTGGAAGGTTTGTGAGATGAAAAGCCATGGTGAGTAGTGTGAAGTTATGAATGAAGATAATAGGAAGGTTTCTCACACATATATAATGTCATGGTAGGTATTGTCAAGCCCGCCATCCATTATTATAATAAACATGAAAAATATTACTTGAATCATTTAACATGCTTTATATTTTTTGTGCCACGTTCATTTCTTATTTTGAGATGCGATTGGAACTCATATATATTATATTGTACATTTAATTTGGATTATTCTTTCACCTCTTCCGTCTTTTTGGTGCTACGATCAGCTCTTACTTTATGCTCTAGTATATATATTTTTGTTTATCCTATAATTTAATCTTGTTTCATGTTTGATTGTGTCTAATTTGCTTTATTTGTGTGAGTTTGAAGATGTGGGACTTAAATCATCAATCTATGACACAAGTGTTTGAACTTGTCACTATTGACTAGCTTAATCAAAATATTTAATGGTATATTTTTAATATTATATATTAATATATTAAAATTAATATTTAATTATTCAGTGTTTCACTTTTAATTTTTTTCGTATTTTATTAATTTTTGTTATATTGAATATTTGGGTATTATTTAAAGCAATTTTAAACTCATATTCTATTTCAAAAGAGGTTTTATCTTTAAAAAACAACATATTGCATAAAAATATATCATACTTAAAGTAATAAATTTATGTATTACTATACATCATCACTTATTAATGAGTGAATATTAATGAGTCTACATTTATTAGGTGAATAAAATACATTAAACATTATACTAAAACTCATTATTAACAACTCTTTCACGAAACTCATTTTTCAATCAACTTGCGGTGAACTTCATCGCATGCATTTGGCTTTGTTTCTGGCAATGGTGATTTTGGGTTTCAGCGAAGTTTGATGGGAAATCGCTAATTTCAGAAGGACATCGCACAACTCGATGAATGTGGGTAGTAGTGACGACAAGCACAATTAAGAAATCAGACAAAATTTTCAGTGCAGAGTATGGATTCGACCCGAGCTTTTCACGGTTCATATTTAGCATTTGAGCCAAATTTTTGATACAGGTTTTTTTGATTTCAAATTGACTTTTAGTTTAGTATAGAATTTGATTTACGTTTTCTATTCAAAATTGGTTGCATTTTGGAATTCTTGCATTTTTACGGTTTCACTCAATTACGGGTTCTACTACAGTTTGATTGTGATTCGATTTTGGTGCAGATTTTGGTTTGAACTAAAATTAGAAGTATACATCATCATAAAGCTAAACCGGAAGAAAAATGAAGATTTTGTCCTCGCCCGCAAGGTGTTCGATGAAATGTACTGATACACTGAATTAAGGATAACAGCTGACATGAAATTTTGTTTTGACGTAACACTAGTAATGGCTGATTAGTTATCATTTCTTTTCTCGACGGTGTGGATTTTTCCCACTTGATTTGATTGTTTTATGGTCTTAGCTGATTAGGTAAAAAAAAATTGACTGTATTTGTTTTTGTTGCAGCATTAGTGGGAGTAGTCTGCACTTCTTTTTTGATCCGCCCACAATTGTATGTTTGGTCTGTTTTCATTTTGTGTGTAGTTGTTAGTTTGTAACAGTGTTCCATACTTGTAATTTTGTAGCATTGTTGAATTGGTTTGAATTATGGATATGTTCACAACTAGTGAAGTAATGATAAGTTTTTGTTTATGGTTTCCTATATTCTTGCTCAAGTATATGTAAGTAACTGCAATGGCATGTTCTATAGGTTTTCTAAAGGAACCGTTCAGTCTTTATGATTCTCCAAAAAGGAAGTATGTGGTAAAACTCATTCTGTTTTTCCAAAAATATTCTTCCATGTAAGTTATACAATTTTACAGTGACATGTTTATGTGGCTTCGATGAAGGTATTATATGATGATGGAGAAGAAGAAAAACTTGTCATGGAAATGGAATGTTGAGAGCTTATCAAAGAGGGCCCCACAAATGTATTAAGGTCAATTTTCCCATTAGTCATCTTTCGTCTAAGTAGTTTATATGTTCTTCTGTTTCCATTTCCACTAAAAAGAGATTAAATGTCTTTGATGTCTGAGGTGTATGTTGAAAGTATATTGGAGTACTTTTAGTTTATCGTTTCCACAGGGATTTATGTGATATCACCGCTGTTCTATAGTTTATACTGTCTTGAGATAAAGTTACTTTGGGTTTAGTTTGGTAAAAGATCATTCACAAGTTTAGTAGTAAAGATTAAAATTTGGAAAGTTCTAAGTTTATAGAAAAGTATCAAGACTTGATTTAATCGACCTACTATTGTATGTCTTCCTACGAACATGCGTATGAATTCGTTATCAATCAATACTTCATGTATCGTTCGTCTATACCGTTCGTTTCCGCAACGTTTTAACAAGATTTACTGTATTGTTCAACCAACGATTTCTCAACCGATTGAACAATACAAATTACATTTATAAGCCAATACAAAGTGATTATCAACCATTAATTCCATGTCTAAACTTAATGTTTGATAGATGATAGAGTTAGATCAAGATTGAAATATTATATTTCACAAACATTTAAACCATATAAATTCAAAAGTAAACAAACTAGATCATCTATATTGATTAATAACTTGTTCATATACAATATTCACAAGAAAAACATAAAAAAGATAAGGAAGATTACATCAAAGCCTTGACACCAAAAGGGTTTAGCTATCCATAGACACGGTAGCTTGCACAAGAAGAAGGGAATGAAGACGAGCAAGCATCAATGGTGATTTCTTGACGATCAATGCTCCAATTATCCGATTCTATGTTGCTACAGTGGTATTAGGGTTCCTTTGTTCTCAAAATGGTGTAACTTCTTTAAAAAACATAACTGATCTATTTATACAAAAATCAGGTTCTGTCAAGCAAAACAATGATAAATTACAAGGAACATAAAACAACCACAAGATCACAAATTTAACCATGAAAAAATGGGTGGTTCAAATTCCAAAAGCACACAAAAGTAACATCTTGCCATTACCATAATAACACCATGATTAAGATACTAGTCCTATACAAATTCTACGTCAACAATTCCTAAAGAAAAATAAGTTCAAGAATGAATCACAACATACACACTTCTCTTGTAAGAGAACAAAATTGAGCATCCTAACACTCACACAACAATGACACTAACATCCAGAATTAATTATGCATTCATCTAAACAACAATTATACATAAAGCGTAAAATAGTTGTCCTAATATATAGTTGTTTAATTTATTATATGCCGAACTTGTAGATATGTACATGAAATATGATAAGTAAAATAGGGTGTAATGTAGCATATGAAATAGGGTGTAAATGAAATTAAATTCAATATAATTTGTTCATTCATAAATGGTGTATTTACACCCGATTTTTATTAAAATAGGTGTAATTAACAAAGTATTTACACCTGTTTTATAATAAAATAGGGTGTAATTAAGATCGTATTTACACCCTATTTTTATTAAAAATGGGTGAAACTTAAAACGTATTTACACCTGATTTTTATTAAAATAAGGTGTAATTAAGAACGTATTTACACCCATTTTTTATTGTTAAAATAAG
Organism: Vicia villosa; assembly: GCF_029867415.1. Lineage (NCBI taxonomy): Eukaryota > Viridiplantae > Streptophyta > Magnoliopsida > Fabales > Fabaceae > Vicia > Vicia villosa. Next base: position 106,873,085 of record NC_081180.1, on the reverse strand, counting down.
GTGTAATTAAGACCGTATTTACACCCGATTTTTATTAAAATAGGGTGTAAACTAGAACGTATTTACACCCGTTTTAAACGGGTGTAAATTGGCTAGACAATTCTCACCCGGTGGATATACACCCATTTTTTATTAAAAACAATGGATGTAAATTTAATAAAAAAATTGGTGTAAATTAATATTTTTGTACTAGTGATTGTAAAAGCAGTCAATGTTTTATGGAAATTAAAAGTTTCGTCTAACATTTCTCATTTTGGGTGGAGGTTTATACTAAACCGATTAATCTCGATAAAAGACCAATTGATTTATCGTGGAGTAGTGGTGGACACTAGTTGCGTTTTTTTGTGCTTTGAATATTGAGTATAGTGCTCAACTTTTCGGGCGTTTTGTGTTCTTGATTGGTATTTGGAACAAAGTGTATGAGTTAACCGGTAATGGACTTGAATGTCGGTGTTGGAATTAATGGCGTTCTTTCTCCATTCCGAGAAAGTCAAGGTTAAGTCGGAGAGGATTACCGTCGCTGTTATTTGGCTTGTAACTGTCTGATCTTTATGGTTGATGCGCAATGAGGTCATTTTTAGAGGAGCCTTGTTTAGTTTTGTAGAGTGTTTGTCATCGTTAATGTTCCTGTCATGGACATGGATGAATTCTTCTTGTAATTCTGTAAATAGTGGCAATTTCTAGGTTTGGGATACCCTACCTCTTCTTTGTTTTAGGTGGTAGGTGTTCTTTCCATTGTATTTTCGGGTGGAGTATCCCTTATACTCCCCTCTAATAATAACTTTACTTATCAAAAAAAAGTTGTCAACTTAAACATTTCCAAAATCAATAGGAGGAGACCTTAAAGATGGCATTCAGAAAGATTGTAATGGATTGTTTGATCTGATTTACAGATATTAAAGATGACAAGAGTTTGATGTCAAAGCTGATAATCGGTCTATATTACTATAACATTTATGAGAAAGAAAGAAAGTGCATACAATACACATAGTCTCAACCGGCCGGTGGACTATTATTTCAATGATATTGGTATTAGTGTCCCTATTAGTGATATAAATTTTTATTTGCCTATGAATTTTTTAATTCCTCGAAAGGTTACTAATTATTGTGTTTGGTTATTTTTGTGATTTACAAAATATGGAATTACCTAAATAAAAAAAATAGTAAAATGAATTATTGATTTGCAAAATTCAAATAATCTATTTTACTACACTTGTTGAATGAATATTAAAAGTGTGATAATTATCTACGGATCTAGTTTTATTGGCCGAGAAACGTGGCCTACAAAATTTAACATTGTATTTATGTCATTTAAATTGACGTGTGTGGTACTTAAATTGACCTGTTAGCGATCAAAATCCACTTCTATTTGACTAATTTTGAAACTCTTGTTTTTCAAACTCGACTATTTTTATTCAATTACCTTTAATTTGACATCTTATTATTTCTTACTAATAAATTAAATGATTTAAATTGGAAATAAGATATTTTTAGTGGCAAACTTATATACATCACAACATGAGAAAATAAAAACTAAAAAAAATGTTGACGTCACTATGGAAGGCTTAGAGAGACCAAAACATGTCAGTTTATGATAACAAAAATCATGATACATTCTATCTTCTTAAGGAAAACAAACTAGTTAAATGTTGTTAGGAAAATCTTCAAGTCACTGTTCACTATAACAAATAACGTTTTCATGAAGAAGTTTCTACGTTATCCATAAAAAAATAGAGGTTTTATTCCAAGGCGCACCATATATATATATATATATATATATATATATATATATATATATATATATATATATATATATATAAACAACTTGTTACCTCTCTGTTTTTATAAAACCCGGAGTAATATACCATTCCTGACATGTTTCAAGTCTCAGCTAATACACTTTATGTTTTTATTTGTTAACAACTTTAAATTAAATGATTTAAGTCTTCGGTTTCTTTGATAAATCGAGGGATAAAATAATCAGATTTTACTATAGAAAAGCTCGTTGAACAGATTTTACCCTAATATTATCTTTATCTTTTTTTTTTGAAAAAAAGGAATAATATATAAGGGAGAACTAAGGGTTATCCAACCTGTTTACAAAAGAGAGCAAGCTCGACAAAAGAGATGACGCACCAATTTCAATTACGACAAAAAAACAAAGGCTCTTTGCTAAATTCGTAAAAGGAACAATTGGATTGAGTAATATCCCTACAAAAAGTCCAACTCCAAACTGAAGTTTTGATCCTCCAAAGCAAATCATCCAAGCTCCACTTCTCCTCCCTAAAACACACCCCATTCCTAGCCAACCAAATGGACCAAGTCGTAGCAAGCCAAATTAAATCCACTTTTTTTTCCTCTAACTTTATAGATTTACAAAATGAGCGCCAATCCATAAAACTTGAATAACACTCGTTAACCTCTATCCCCCTTTTTCCTATCCAAAAAGCTATACCCCTCCATATATTCTTAACCAAATTACAAGCAACAAAAGAATGATCCCTTGTTTCCGGTTCCATGCCACAAAAAGCACATTTTAAATGAGCTAAAGGGATCGGGATACCTCTCTTCAACAAAAGATCTTTGGTTGGAAGCCGATTCTCCAAAAGTCTCCATCCAAAAGCTTTAATCTTAAACGGCACGCCCGTTTTCCCCACAATTCCAAAAGCCTCCTCAAATCTACAAGGGGGACCAAAAGGAATACGAAGATTAGCGTAACCATTATAACAAGATGCCACTGAAAAATCTTCACCCCCATTAGCACTCCACCTAACCACGTCGTGACCATCACCCCACCCCTCATAAGCCTCCAACAAAACACGCAAACTCTCCCTCTCCTCCCCCACCACCGAACCAACCTCAACCACCTCCGAAACCCCCAAATCACCCCACACCCACTCACCATTCACCCATCCACCCATCCCCTCCACCGACACCCCTAATTAAGTCGGGAAGCCTCAAAAGCCGCTCTAAACTCATCTCTCAAAATCAAACAAGTCAACCACTTTGATTCCCAAAAAAGCGTATTAAAACCATTTTTCGGACCAAAACAACAAGAAGAAAGAAATGGATCATAGTAAGGACTTCTCCCTATCTTCACTAAGTCTTTCCACCACAAAGAAACCCCCTTGTTACCAACACGATCTTCATTACCCCACATAACCTTAGTTGCTAAATCTCCATACCGAGCCTTTAATATATGGTACCAAAAAGAATCCGAACCTTGTAAAACTTTATTTGTAGCCGCCCCACTGTCAAATGCATTATTTTTTTACGATGGATAGCAAAACTCAAAAGAATGTTCTTCTATCTTGAACAAAATATTTTTCCAGCTTTTGCAGTACATCTGCAACAATGGTGTTGTTGTTGTTGTAGTAGTTATTGTTTAAGGTTTTGATAAGTATAATTTATTCCTAAAAGTCTTTACTTAAAAGTTGTTAGGAAACTCCTAAAGCCTGTATTAGTTCTCACACATGATAAGTATTAACTACTAAAAAAAATGTAATTTATGGGTGAATATGGAATATAAATTCCTCACTAATTGGGAGAGATTTTGTGAAGAAAAACTATATACTCGATAAAATTAAGAAAGCTATTTGAGACAAAATTATTCAGTCACCAAAAATCTATAATAAAGTCGCTCAGAGATTTGCGATGAATTTTATTCTTTCTAATCTTTCTATCAAAAAGTTATTTCTAAAACATGCTAGATATATTAGTATTCTATGAGAGAATGATTCAAACTCTTACTTTTTTTTTTTAATGTAAAAAAGTGAAACTAAATTATTTTTTTTATATTGTAGATTAAAATTTTTATTAAAATTATACTTAATATTTTTCACAAAATTGGTATCGAAAATCCTTAAACCTCCATCGATTCACGAATATGAAGGTTCCACCAGTAACTCAAAGAAAGAACAAGAGTGCAAACGATTTTTCTAAGAAATTACTTTCAAGAAGTGAAAATTATGTCACAAATTTTCTTGACAAATAAACTTATTTTGGATCTTTCATGTAATCGCCACCACTAAATGTCAAACCAAATACTTACTAGCCCTTCCCTTAAAATTACAGCCAAGGTAGCTAAAACTCTCAAATAGGAAATTAAAATCAACGACTTTCACCAATTCATACTCAAGCCACCTAAGATTTTGACCAACTGCTAATTAGCATTTAAAAAAATGGAATATTAAGTTCTTGGAATGGAAATGGTCTTTTTGCGGGAATATTCTCACTCCAATTACTCTTTTTACGACTTTAACAAGGAACAGTTGTTTTTTCTCTCGTAATTTAATTGGTATGTAATCTTTTCTTTTTGTCGAGATTTCACGTTTTCCTTTGTAATGGGGTTGGAGAACCCTTAGTTCTCCCATATATATATATATATATATATATATATATATATATATATATATATATATATATATATATATATATATATATATATATATATATATATTGCTTATGAAAAAAAAGCATTTAAAAAATGGTGGCTACTAGACTTCAAATGGTCTTAGCGTAACACACAAGATGTCCCATAAGTGACCAACAAAACTCGATGTTTAAACTCTTTATAATAGCCTCTAGCATATCTCCTCGTCTTTAGACTCTTTATAACTCGAGAGATGCATTCTTTCATCGAAATTCTAGTCTTGATATTACAGAGATAACAATTCCTTTCACAAGCTACGCGTATCTTCGAGTTCCAACTCGGACTCGCGATTCACAACGCTTCACGCATCGACTACATCCGACAATCACTTATACGTGTCCAACATAAAATCCACTGCAACTTCATTACTCTATCACTTTCCAAACATCGGCATCTCTCGCAAAGGTTACTCACACTGACAACTTCACAATCCTCAACTGTGTTGAACATCGCAGCTCACTAAATGCTGCTTTCCAAAATCATTCTTAACTTCACGTCACCTTCGAATCCGGGTAATACCCAAAACTCTCAACGACACTTGCATCGTCACTTATCGACAGCATACCAGACTTTCTCTTACAACAGAAACCTCTCCGAGAAGCAAGGCTTCTCCCCCACTTATCATCAAACTACTCCCTGCAACAAAACAAGTAAGTGCCAACAGTGTTTCACAGACATGTCGCGTACTACAGGATAAAACACTGACAACATTCAACTATCGTACAAACTCAACAGACTAGACAGCTTGGCCGGACGGATCGACCTGCTCTGATACCACTAATGTAACACCCCATTTCTACCGGCAATTATAATACGGAAAATATCAGAGTATTTAAAAATTTCTCGACAAACAAATGAGGCGTCACATATTCACTTCAACAATAAATCACTTCATCGCATTTAGCGGATACATAGCACTTTCTAAAACAGAATAACTTTTATTAATAAAACAGCGGATTCATGATTCTCAATTTCCGACTCAAGTAACATCTTAATCACATAAACAACATCATATTAATAAAGCAACTTCACTTAACATATCATTCTAATAAACCAGGATGGTCACAATAAACAACAACATCATAAATATTATAAATCGTCCCCCGAGTGCTACGTATCAGAGCGGCAACCGACTCGATTAACGGCAACTAAATCTTCATACTCGAACACCTGCACGTTACCAATATAAAGGCAACGGCGAACAAGAGAAAAGGGTGAGATATCAAATCATATAAGTGAGCGCATGATAAATTGTATATTAGGATCCAGGAATATATAGTTATCACATCGCAAGTACTAATATTGCGATACACTTCATGCTTTCACTAATTCACAAATCTCACAACAAGTCACAACACTTCGTATTCATATCAATTATATATATATATATATATATATATATATATATATATATATATATACTTCATTTACTTTGCAAGCCAAGTCACAATTCATTATAAGTATAAATCACAATTCTAATCCTAAAACATCACCGCATATAAGTCATACATCTAGTCACAAAAACATCACATATAAGTCACCCAGACATATTCAGTTAATTGCACTCACAGGTATTGGTATCATCATACTATTCATAAAATCATCAATTCACATTTTCACATACTTCCATCATTTAACAAGTCACCAAATCCAATCACAATATATTCACAAAACGTCACAACTATGAATCACATAAGACACATGGGACATGACTCATGTATATGCATGTGGTACCAATCGGAGCTTCAGCCCCCGTCACCAATTGCCATTTGGGCCGTCATGTTTGCCATAATTTTCAGGCCGTCATGTTTTCCATAGTTTTCAGGCCGTCACAGAGTATGCATATGGAATGTGACTCGACAAACAAGACAACACAGCATACTCATCACAATCACATATAGTCACGAGGCATAAGCCTATATCACAATCACATTACCATTTATTCGAGGTAATTCCCGTCACCATAATATTTCATCTTCACTTAGTCACAAAATTTATCATCACAAATATATACAATATCACGTATTACCAATCATCACAAACATCGTCATGATTCGACACATCACGACAAACATATAACTTCACATATTAACGAAATCATTACAACAAATAGACACATTAAGTCGAGTCAAATTAGTCTTATAATCCTCCATAGGATAGTCTTTAAATTAACTCGCTAATCCATCATCAATTAACCAAAATTATTCACCTAAAAAAATCTCTAATTAATCGGGTTTATCCTGCATCACTACTGGTTATCTAATTTCCGGTTAAATCCTTAATATTCACAACTTTACGAATTTCCGGGTTATACTCCCAAGTCACTAAAAACACAACTCTACCGGTTAATTCGGATACAATTCTATTCTTTACCGGTTATTTGATTCGTTCGGATAAATTCTCAAGATACCGCTATTTACCGACAAACCGAATAATTAATCTAAGTCTAAGCATTTTCTAATTAAATAGGCTTATTTAAAATTAATTCAACTATTAATTTAATCGACCGATTAATATCACAATTTTGACAAAAGAACTCCACCATATTAATGTACTAATTAAACTTAGCTACCACGTAAATTTTCATCAAATTCCGGACAACTAATTATACTGCTTAATTCGGCTATTTCGATCAAACGGGACTATTTGAAATATATTGGTTTCTATAATTCCTACTGTTTCTAATATATGTCATTATAAAATCATGCTTCATTTCCTAACATGCAGTGCTACTGTAATGCAATAATTCTATTTCTCATATATATACATCCCACTAAGTAAAACAAAATAATGTAGTTACTGCACATACGAGGATTGCATCGAAAGTAATGGGATTCCGCCTGTCAAAATGAACTAAAGACACCCGTCATAGTGTCTTTCATATTTTCTTTCGTATATCATTTTTTTCCAGGCTCTCGTTAATAGCACAACATATACATTTTCAATAGCGTACAAACATGAACACAAACAGAAACAATCATTAACATCATGCATTATATTTCTATTTTAATTTTCAACAATCAGCAATGCACACATTCAATACAGCAAAGCAAAAACCTAAATCCCTAACCCTAACATACAATTTCTCATAACACCCCATTATAGGAAGAGAACCCCACCCTTACCTCTTTGGATTGAAGAAAACTCTACCAATCTTGGCTCTTGGTATGAGATTTCTCTAAACTTGGTTCTCCTCTTCAACACCTAGCCTCCTTCTTCATAAAAATAGTTTCTACTTTATGATATCTCTACACTTCCCTTAAACCCTTACTAACACTAAAAATCTATCCTTAATATAACATTGGGCCTAAGGGTAAAACCACATTATTATTCTTCACTTAGTAAAAATAGGCCCAATAAGCTCACTAACTCAAATTTAATTAAATTACTAATTCTAACGATATTTTATCGGTATAATAAATTAATCGTCACAATAAAATTATCGACCGATAATAATAATAATAATAATAATAATAATATAATACTATTTAATTAATCAAATAATCGAATAATCAAATAATCAAATAATCGAGGCGTTACACAAGGTATTCCACACATGAAAATTACAGCATATAGAGGAGTTGTTAACAGACCTAATTTTATATTACAATAAGTCTATATTATGAAAAATATGAATTGAATCATTTCACAAGCAAATGACTGTATAAAAAGCCAATAAGTATAGAAACTGTTTATATGTATTTTAAAGAAACTGTTTATATGTATTTTAAAGTTTATACAAATACAACTGATCGAAATCATTCTTTCCATGCTTTATATTTTGTGTCACGTTAATTTCTATCAAACTTTCCAGATGAGTTTCCCGGATTTATTTGATGTACCAACAAATAAACTGTGCACTGTTCATGATTCTTTTTAAAGGTCAAATATGCTGGTTGCATATTCATCCTTTACCAAAAGTAAAACGTTGTACTAATGGAGAAAACTTTGAAGATCTGAGCAAGAACAATGGCCTTAGGAACTTCTGCTGCTGCCGGCGATTGGGTTAAGGTGAACAAGAAGGGCAGACAGGGCAACTCAGGATTCAAATGGGACATCTTCAAGAATCCCTTAGCAGGTGTAAGAGGCGTCGTTACATCTTATTTCATCACGGATTTTGACAGTAAATGGGGAGCTAGAGACCTCTTCTTTGAGTTCAAAACATTGGGAGAGGTGGATGAGATTGTTATACCCCCTAAGCTTGATTGGAGAGGGGCTAAATACGGTTTTGTGCGGTTTGTAAAGGTTGCCGACGAAAGATTGCTGGAGGTTAAGCTAGATAACGTGTGGCTTGAAGGGAAAAAATTGAAGGCTAATGTATCCAGGTACAGGAGGAGTGGCCAAAACGTTGCTCACAAAGCGAAGCCACAAGCTTATACTGGGTCACGTCCAACGAGTACCAAGAATGCAGTGTGGGGATCAGGGGGTGGACCTGCTGCTATCCCAGGGATCAAACAACATTCTTATGCAGATTTGCTAAAACAAAAGACACCTGTTTGGGGTTCGAGTGAAGAAGGAGAACAATCGAAGAAAAATCATCCCAACATACTTAAAACAGGAGAAGTCAGCTGTCCAGAAATCATCAACAAATCTTTCTTCTACAGCACTAACAAAGAAAAGAATGAACGTTTCAGTAAAGCTATGGTGGGCATAACGAAAGTACCTGGTATGGCTTACGGAGTCAGCAAGAGCCTGTTGGAGGAGGGAATCTTCTCAGTCGTGGCGACTCCACTGGGACCTAATTTGTGTCTGTTGGAAGAGAAATCGGTAGGGGATCTAGATCTGTTATTGAGAGATGCAGGTGATTGGAAAGATCATTGGTTCAAGGAGGTTAGGAGGTGGTCGAAGTCGGATGTCGAATGCGTGAGGTCGGTGTGGGTTTCCATCTATGGCATCCCTTGCTTCGTGAGGAACAGAAGATTTTGTGAGAGCCTCCTTTCCGATATCGGGGTGGTGGCTAGCGGTGACGGACTTGAAGGAAACCAGATCAGAATGGATGTAACAAATGTTATGGTGTTTACTAACCATCTTGACACGATTAATAGACGGATCGATGCTTCCGTGGATGGTGTTTGGTACAGGATTCTCGTGAAGGAAGATACAACGGTGAGGGTGGGAGATCTGGAGGACTCCTCTACAGGATCTGTGTTCTCTTCGGACGATTCACTGGACTCCATTTCCACGGCGGAGGAGGGTGCCGGCGAGATGAAGGATTCAAATGTTGACGGCGCGTGCGAAGGGGCTTCTGGCTCACATTCCCAGTAAAGTGTCAGAGAACCTGAAACATCAACATCAGTAGATCAGGGAGGAGGATATTGTGGAAAAGGTTTTAAGGAAGTAGGCTTCAAGGAGGGTGCTTTACTGTCAGGAAAGGATGTTCAGGAAGGAACAGTTAGCTTTTCTAGTGTAACTCCCAGCAGGGTGGGTTGTACTGGGAGCGAAGACTTTTCTGGGAAGGAGAGAATTGAAAAGGTGGAGACGATAAAGCAGAATGCCGCAGAAGAGAGAGATAAGGTTTTGTGTCTAGGTGTTGAGGCATCGTTGGGCCCCACTAGTCATGGGCCTATTATTTTTTCTGAAGAGGCCCAAAAACGCAACTTGGACCCAGGTTTTGCTGGCAAACCGATTTTAGATGCAACGAAGGCCCTTTTGGAAAGTAGTGAAGACTTTTCCAGCTTTATTTCAACTTCTCCTTTGGTGGGACCCAATTTTTTGGAAAGAGAAGCTGTTGTCAAAGGTGGATTGTCCATGCACGTTAATAAGAATATAGTAGCGGGGGAGACACTGTCTTTTGATGCCCAATGTCTTAAATTGAAAAATTCTAAGAAGGTGAGAAAGCAATTGAGGGAGACTTTCAATTTGGGAGAAAGGGTTGATAACTTCATGTACCCTCCTGATCTAATGCTCCCCAAGAACCCCGATTTAGAACACCATCTCGTTGAGCAGGATTACTCGAGCAATTCTCTTACCCACTCGGATGTGAGGAATTGTAATGCTAGAATTATCAAAAGGGGTATTGGTGCGTCCTCGGAGGGTCTTTGGAAATCCATGCAATCGTTGGGAATTAATTACAATGCGGATTTTTGCAAACCTATCGCAACACTAGAGGAGATGGAGCTTCGTGGTCACAAAGGGAAGGAGATTTCTAAGGAGACTCAAAATGGTTTCAAATGATTATTTTCTCCCTAAATATTAGAGGAGGTGGCAAGAGGGTGAAGAGGAAGAGGATTGGTTTCAATATTCAGAGAGGTAGGGCGGATGTTGCTTTCTTACAAGAAACAAAATTGAGGGATATTCAGTTTCATCATGTCAAGGAGTTTTGGGGTGATGAGTGGGTGGAATGGTCTCATTTACAAGATAATTGCAATTAAAAAAAACAACATTGGATTGTCAAAATAAGTTTCAAGAATAATTTAATTTTTTTTATTATTAACTTAAAAATCTAGTTAAATGAATGCACATTCAATGAGTGGTTAGTGAAACAAGCAATCACTTATGATATAACAAATTCACTAATAAAAACATCAAATAATTCAGATAGATTGAGAGAACTTGATAACTAACCTTTCATGTAAGCTATGAAGAGTTGAAAACATGTGTTTTCTATGGAAATATTATATGAAAGACTAATATAATATTTTCACATCGAACACGAGTTCACAACTGTCTTAGATCCATGTTCAGTGATAAACATTTCTAGTTGCACCCCAGATAACATACAACATCAACAACATACAAATAAACACCTATAATTCAAAATAAAAATTGTGAGTGAATAACCGTATAAATTATAACTTACAGTTAATTATGAATGAAGAATAAAAACTACTTGTTATTTTTTCCATATTCCTTCTTGATGTTCCTTATATGAAGTAGACACAAAAATCTACACATAGAAGATAAAAAAAGAGATAAGAGAGAATCTAGTAAAAACATAAACAAATGTTTGTAGAAACAGAAACAAAAAGAATCTACTCATGGTCTTCCAGATAGTCAAAGTCAGATTCTTGATGTATAGTCTTAAAGGTAGATTTCTTCTTGTTATACCCCAAAATTTGCCCACTTCTTTTTTCAGGAAAGTTTCAATATGAAAACTAAGAGTCTCATATAAACATGGATTTTTTCAAAATATCCTGACATATGAAGAACTTGGTTTTCAGAATTTTTCTTACACAGTAACTTGGCTTACAGTGGAATTTATTCTTACGCAAACGCCAAATACTGTTCTTTACCTCACAAATACTATTTATTTATTTTACAGATAAATAGTACTAACACAGTTCATGCAGGGTTAAATCTTTTTGCAGGCGCAAAAGCAGGAAACTCACACTGTACTGGTAACAATTGTTTTTGTTTTCCCACTAACTTTTGTGCTATATTCCATTATTTTCAAAATCTTTTCAAATCTATCCTTTCAAATTCAAATCTCAACTTTATTCTATCCATCTCTCTTTTCCCAACAATACCTTACACTTTCTTTCAAATCTCACTACCACTCAAATTTTCCTTTTGTACGGAATCACGCTATTCCCCAACGTCTCTTTCCTTCTTTCCATTCTATAAATACCTCTCATTTTCTTTCATAAAATCTCACATCAAATTCCAATTCATCTTTCAAATTCCTACCTCATATCTATTTTCTCTTCTTCCCTGACAAGAATGGCAAAGTGGATAGAGACACTGTTTCTTACAGTCATCACCATTGCTACGGTGATCATGACTTTCTTCTGCCTGCATAGTCCTGAGGAGTGTGGACCTGCAATGATTATGCTCCCAATCATCTACATGTTATTGATCATAGCATGGTTCATCAACCGTCATTTTTAAAGTTTGCCGTGTTTCTTATTTTCTTAAACGTACCGTCTATTCGTCGTACTGTTCAATAGTATGTAATATTTATACTGTCAGTATTAAATGTTGTACTATTTGTCATAATATTGCTTAATTACTAAGATAATATTTTGTGTGTTTCTGCCAGTCAAATATTTCTATTTCTGTGCATTTAACAATTTTCAGGTTATTATCGGTAATTTTACCCGCATACCGTAAATATCAGTTATTTATTATGTTTCTGTTTCTAACAAGTCATGTAAATAAATTTTCATGCTTCACACAAAACAAAGACAAAAATAACAACAAAAAAGAAAAGAAAATTAACTTTGACAGTTGACTTTTTCACTTTAACTGCTGCTTCAGTACACGAACAGTCGGTTGACAGACAAACTGCAGACAGTACAATTCACAGTGATTTGTACAATCAATCAAATCAATCATTCACAATTCAAATTTCCAAGATTTTTGTGTTAGAAGTCTTCTGAATATCACATGATTAGCAGAAACTCAACACTGCACAAAAATCAGGTACGCTTAACTGCCTCCTATACAGACAGTCCCTAATCAGGGTTTTTCTTGTTTTAACAGGAGCAACAAGTTTTGAGAGCTCAAATGGATTTCATATACATCCATACATCTCAAAGTACCATCATACAAATTTTCAAACTTCAATTCACTCAGACGCACCGTCAGCAGCTCAAACAGTCAACAGACGACCCGTTTGACCAAAAAAGTCAACTGACAGTCAAAAATGAAATTTTTTGTCAAAGTCCATATTTTGTCAAAGGATTCAACATTTGATCATTGGATGATCACAATTCATCAAGGAAAGATCAAAAATCAACAAAACCCTAAGATTCAAAATTAGGGTTTTTGCCTGAAAAGTCAACTCAACTTTGACTGATCATAACTCTCTCATCCTTCATCCAAAAAATGTCAACCAAAGCTCATTTTGAAGGAAATTCAATTATCTTTCAAATGCAATTGATCCCATGGTCATAGCATTCACCATTTGAAAAATATGGCCAAAGACATTACAGGTCATTTTCAAAGTCAACAAAAAGACACTTTTTTCAAATGGACACACAAGGAGAACCAAAAATCATTTTGATATGAGACCAAAGACATTGGTTAGAGGACTCTTTGAGGTTTCCAAAAAGTGCAAGATCTCCTTCATATGACAAAAATTGAAGGATTCACACCTTGTTGAAGTTGGCTAAATTTTGGGAAAATGCATGAAATCAACATTGCTCAAAAATGTTTTTTTTCCAAAAGATGCCAAGTTTTTATGGTCCAAACATCTTTGCCATGATATTATGGGCCTCCCACGACCAAGACAAAGCCCACATCTATATTATCCATTTTTGACATAATTTTATCTTATTTTAAGATTAAAATTAAAGGAAATTGCATGGATAATTGATGGCTTGATCTCCAAGTATGACACACCTCCAAAGTCTTCATTTTTCTGCAGAAAATTGATGCCCAAGGCAAGAGCATTGAATGGAGTCAAGGATTGGTCAAAAATTCAAGGTTTTTAATATTTTAAAAACCAAACTTTCAACAAAGGCAACAAGGCTTCTTGCTTCACTTCCAAGCAGCCTTTGGGCTATAAAAGAAGCATCATACATCCACCATAAGGGGGGACACGAAATATATCAAGGCATAGTCAAGAAACTCATCAAAATTCTCTCAAAATTCCATAACTTTGTAAAATTCAAATTTCATTCTCCAATCAATATTAATACAAATCAAGCTTTTTAATCATCTTCTCCAACATCATAGAGTAAGATTAAACTCTTAATACAAGCACATGAGAGTCGTATAAGACATTCAAAGTTCTTCATGTACATATGCCTTTAATTTTCGTTTTCAGATATACAATTAATATCAATGTAAACTAACCATTCTATCATGCTCATAAGGTCCCATGTAGATGATCTGGGTCTTAACATGCCAACTCCCACGTGAAAATTAGCCTATACCATTAACCATTGAACATGAGTGTTCATACTTGAATCCTTTCGAATCCATAGTTACAAGGCTTGAATTGAAAAACTAACACCACCATCGTGTTCAGGAGACAATTTTAAGTCAGTCTGGGTCCTTTTCTTTTTCGTTCATGGCTGTTTTTGTAGGTTTTCAAAAAGCATGGAAATCTGAAGGAAAATCCGCAGGAAATTCCATAAGTAAATCCGCAGCTAATTTCGCAGGTACCAAGGAAGAAGATGATGAATAGTGGCGCTGAAATTTTGACCGCTTGCGTGGCAATTTCTAATCATCCCATTCGCTGGTCAAAAAACGTGGACCCCACGTTGAACCCTTGACTTCAGCATGATCACATGTTGAACCTCAAACCATGTGCATCATGTATCCACGCATCTGGGCCTTTGATCTCCATCAGTTCTTCATCCAACGCGCCTGATCCAGCAATCTACACCATGGATTTTCAATCATGCCACACCAGATCATATCCTTTTTATATTTTCTATTTTTATTTTATTTTTATTGCAAAAATAATTAAAAATACTTAAAAAATTCCAAAAATTCCACAAAAAATATTTTAAACTTCTAAAAATATATATTATTTTCTGAAATAAAAATATTTTATTTTTCTTCAAAATTTCAATATTTTTCATAATTAATTAGTATGTATTTATATATTTGCTTATTAATTATTTTAATTAGTCAAAAAATCATAAAAAAAATTGTTCTTTGTGTTAAATATTGTTTATATATCATAAACTAATTTTGTACATATTTAGGATAATTTTATCATTAAGTTGTAATTATTGGTGTAGTTATTTGCATAATTATGTTTTAATTAACTTAAAATATCCAAAAACAAATTTCAAAAATTCCAAAAAATTAGTTTTGTTCTAAAATCAATTAACAAACATTTTGTACATATTTTTAAACTTATTTGCTAGGTTTAATCATATTTCCATCTTTTCTTTATTTTAAATTAATTAATAATGCATTAATTATATTTAAAATAAATCACAAAAATACAAAAATATGCCTTTTATTTCTTGCAATTTAAAATTCCTAGATAAATGTATAGGATGTCAAATTCATGTAAATAGGCTAGTTTACATTTCCCGCACAATCGATGTAATAGCGTAGATTTACTTTCTGCACTTTACATTTCCGCATTTTAATTTCCAGCACCCATATAAACTGCGTGTATGTCAAAGATAAAACTGAACCGTCAGATCACTAACTTCAAAGATAAATATCTGAATTCAATCACAATCACATTTGCACCTCCTAGGGTAACCCCTTTTCACTCTTTTCAAAATCAAAGTTACATTTCTACTGTTTCGAGTACAAAATCGAACCTTTTGTTTATATCCGACGAATGGATAGATTTTTAAAGGGAACAAGGATAAAGACCTCCTAACTCAGGGTAGACCTCCTAGTTTGCTTGCTCAAAACCAAAACAAACAAAATTCTCATACACTGTTGTTTTTTTAAAACGAATTTTCCAAAGGACAATATTTTGTATACATCCAAACACGGATCATTACAAAATTAACGATCTTTTCAAAACATCTTTCGAAAGATAAACAAGCATTTGTATATATCCGCACAAGGATCATTACAAATTCTATTTGCAAAGGTATTTCAAAAACACAGGTAAAGCATTCCGAATCAATTGAAAAGTAAAGCAAATGAGCTAAGCAAACTAAAGAGCCCATGGATAACCATGGATACAAAGGGTGCTAACACCTTCCCTTTGTATAACCTACCCCCTTACCCAGAATCTCTCAAAGGTCTTTTTTCTGTTTCTTTTATAAACCTTTCCTTCATTGGATAAAATAAAAGGTCGGTGGCGACTCTGTAAACTTTTTCAAAAGTGACGCGAAAGCGTCCGATCGACAAAAAAAGGAGTCAGTTCACGTATCCCACCCACGGAGGGGTATGGCCCGAAAGGACGGTCCACAGAACTGGCGACTCTGCTGGGGAATACAAATTCAAAATGTTTTCAAAAGGGGTTACCTTTAGAGTATAGATCATTTCGATGTTTTCAATTGTTTGATCTGATTGCTTTACTTTTCACAGGTTTGCTTGGGTACTTTGCTTGTGTGAAAGATTCTAACCCGGATCTCGAGATACCTTAAGTATATGACAATAGACCAAGGAAACTGTACGGCATGTACCGATACGGTTGATCTGGTAGTCATCGTTAGTGTGATACTTTGGTTTATACTGATGTCCCTTGAAAGCGATCAAGGAGTATATTAGGCTTCCGAAGTGTCATTAACACTAATTTGTCTTAGAACCTTTTAGTTGAACTTGACTTGTGGCCTATTAAGTGGCTAGCTTTGAAATTGATCGAAGCTAGTTATCCTCGAGGAATATTCTTGATCGGCCGTCCGAGCGCCGTATTGAGATGTTGTCTCCAAGGATCATAGAACCCGAATACTATTCTAGGACAGGTTTTCAACCAACTCAACTTCAGAGGGGAGGGTATCACCTATCAACCTCATGCAAGCCTTTAAACCTAAGGCTATTGTTTGATTTGTTTTTGTGTGCCACATGTTTGCATCATAAGCACATCATTTTTGCACTACACATTTCAAGGATCAAAGAGTTTACTTTTGTTTTTGCAGGTAATGGCTCCCGCCACCAGAGATTACATCCGAATCAATATCTCAACGATACCGTCTGAGCTCAAAGTCTTGGTAGCAGAATTCCCCAGGAATGCTCAATTCACTGAAAAGCATGGTCACCTACTCCATTTGGTTACCTCAAAGTTTGAAGAAGACATGATACGGGTCCTGTTCCAGTTCTTCGACCCTGAACATCATTGCTTCACATTTCCTGATTACCAGTTGGTACCCACTTTGGAAGAATTCTCTGAATTAATTGGATTACCAATCCGAGATCAATTACCTTTCACTGGTTTAGAAAGAAAACCAAAACCTGAAGTCATTGCTGCTGCTTTACATCTGCAAAAGTCAGAAATCAAATCCAATTGGGAAACAAAGAGTGGAGTTGAGGGTTTGCTTGCCAAATTCTTACTGGAAAAGGCTCGACTACTGCTAGAAAACAAAAGTTATCCAGCTTTTGAAGAAGTTATGG